>NW_028261172.1:5000-20000 GCF_056163025.1 Triticum urartu | reverse complement strand
TTCTATTTAGTAGTCTAAGTTTCTCGATGAGGATAATTAATTCGGTCGTTGTGGTCGGACTCTATTATGGATTTCTGACTACATTCTCCATAGGTCCCTCTTAGATCTTCTTTCTCCAATCTTGGATTAGGGAAGAAGGAGATATTCGCGACTACTGGCGATTTCATTATGGGGCAGCTCATGATCTTCATATCGATCTATTATCCACCTCTGTATCTATTCTTTCTTAGCTAAACAGGTGGAAGATCTATCCAATTTGGTTATATTATATCATGGACTCGAAAAACGGATCTGAATTTGACTGAAATGCACGATCTTCACAGGTATCACTTTTCACGATACCTAAAAGGTGGAATAGCGATTTTCGAACCATTTCCTATAAGAGAATGGTTTCCATTACTTTGAGAAATGGATTCTTATATCAAACTATAGCTATTGCATTAAAGAAGAAAAGAAACTAATAGAAGTCGAAGACGCGGAATGATAGTGAATAGAGAGAAAGATTCTTCTGATTTTCTTGTTTCTATCTACTAGACGCCGTAGAGAATTGAGAATTTTCATGTCTTTCAATTCTCGTACTCGTAATTGGAAAGTTATGGAAGGAGACCCATCATTTTGCAATGAAAACAACATATAAAACTCTGGACAATTTCGAAATCAGGCCAAGCGTCTTAATACATATGCAAAAAAATTCATTATTGGCCCACCATTGATTAGAAGATTTAGCTTGTATGAATCGCTATTGGTTTGATACGAATAATGACAATCGTTTCAGTATGTTAAGGATACAGATGTATCCACAATTCATTTAGAGTTACTTAATAGTCTATTTCTTATACCATATCTCTATCCCGTGAAATTCTCGAGCCAAAAGATGGATGCATATGCTGTGTTTCATTTTGCTAAATGATATCAATTAAATGGTGTATCAATTCCATAAATTGCATATAGCAATAAATAAATCAGCAAAATTCTTTCTAATATTTTAGATAGAAGAAACATTTCTTCTATCTAAAATATTAGAAAGAATGTACCCTTCTATCCAAATCCAATTTGCATCGATAAAATAAATCCAAATTCCAGTAGTAGATGAATAATTGCAAATTTGTGTGTGTACGAGATTAGAATAACTTCAAAATAACTGACATAATTTTGTATTTTTCCTGATCAGAAAAATACATGAAAAAGAGAAGGAGGTAGAAAAATTTTTGGATTTATGGTTAAAGAAGAAAAAGAAGAAAACAGGGGTTCTGTTGAATTTCAAGTATTCAGTTTCACCAATAAGATACGGAGACTTGCTTCACATTTGGAATTACACAAAAAAGATTTTTCATCGGAAAGAGGTCTACGAAGACTTTTGGGAAAACGTCGACGTTTGCTGGCTTATTTGGCAAAGAAAAATAGAGTACGTTATAAGAAATTAATCGGTCAGTTGAATATTCGGGAGCAGTAATTTAATCGTTCAAATTTTTTTCTTGTTTTATTATTTTTTTAGTAGTCTTATAGTAGTCTTAGATTTTTCATTTTGATGAGCCTCGCTTTGAGGAATTCATGGAATAATCCATTTTCATGGAATAATGAATTAAGGAAGAAAGGATATGAGTCTACCGCTTACAAGAAAAGATCTCATGATAGTCAATATGGGCCCTCAACACCCATCAATGCATGGTGTTCTTCGACTGATCGTTACTCTCGATGGTGAGGATGTTATTGATTGTGAACCCATATTAGGGTATTTACACAGAGGAATGGAAAAAATCGCGGAAAACCGAACTATTATACAATACTTACCTTATGTAACAAGGATATAGAGAGATTGTAGAAAGGGGATAGGATAGTTATTTTTGCAAGAGACTTGTTGTAAATTCCTTAACTTAAGAAAGAAAAAAGAATAAAAACACAGATACATAACATAAAAAAAAGAATAAATAAGACGAGATTCGACCTCCCCCTACATATTTAATTTCCTCTCCTATACAAAAACTAGCAAGACCCACTCCATTGGTAATTCCATCAATAACACCCTTATCAAAAAACTCCGTGAGTTCGGTTAACCCTCTTATACCGAGGGTAAAGACCCTAGTATAGAAAATATCTATATAACCACGATTATATGACCAACTGTATATATTTTTTTTTACTTGATCTAAAAATTCTTTTTTAGGATTTCCTTTGTAAAAAGAGTTTATTAAATCCAAATTCTGAAAAAAAGAATAAGCGGATCCATAGAAGATATATGCTATGAATAAACCAAAGATAGCTAGACTTACAGAAGAAATTGCATTAGTAATAAATTCATATGAATTTACAAAAGAATTAGAACTTTCCTGGGTAAAGTTTATTGAGGGAGTTAACCACTTTGATAATATGGTTAACTCTGCTATTCCATTACCAATTCCTCCATTATCAAAAGAGATTCCTATGAATCCAATGAACAAAGTGAAAAGTAGTAATATAAGAAGAGGAAATAACATAGTATTTCCCGTTTCATGCGGATAGGCAAAAGTTTTTTTAGCCCCAAAAGACGTAGTAAAGGATCCTATCCTATTTCTTGTATTACCTTGAATTTTTGGTATATTTTGTGAAAAAAAAGAAACTCCACTCTTCGTTGTTGATAAAACGAAATCCCTATTCACTCCTTTGGGTATCCTTTTTCCCCATAAGGATATTGAATACAAGGAACTCTCTTTAGTGCTACTGTAATTTTGAAAATGAACACGCAAATACCCATCAAATGTAAGTAAATATATCCGAAACATATAAAAGGCAGTTAATCCTGCAGTAAAGGAGGCTATTATTCCAAAAAAGGGCGAATACAACCAACTATTACTAAGGATTTCATCTTTGGACCAGAAGCAAGCAAGAGGTGGAATACCACAAAGAGAAAGTGTACCCCATAAAAAAGTAGTTCTTGTGATTGGAATGTATTTTCTTAAACCGCCCATAAGAACCATATTTTGACTTTCTGGTGAATATCCAACAAGAGGTTCCATTGAATGAATAACGGATCCGGATCCCAAGAACAATAAAGCTTTTGAATAAGCATGAGTGATCAAATGGAATAAAGCAGCTTGATAAGAACCTATACCTAGAGCTAACATCATATAACCCAATTGAGACATTGTAGAATAGGCTAAGCTTCTTTTAATATCTCTCTGAGCAAGAGCTAAAGTAGCTCCTAAGAATAGTGTTATTGTACCTACTAAAGAAATAAAACTCATTATCAAAGGTAAAGATATGAAAAGAGGAAGAAGTCGAGCTAGAAGAAAAATTCCCGCAGCAACCATAGTTGCTGCGTGTATAAGAGCCGAAATAGGAGTGGGCCCTTCCATAGCATCGGGTAACCATACGTGAAGAGGGAATTGTGCGGATTTCGCAACTGCACCAAGGAATAATAAAAAAGCACACAAAGTAGTAAGTAAAGAGTTAATTCCATTATTAGGAATCCAGTTATTAGCTATTTTGAACAAATCCCTAAACTCTAAACTACCTGTTATCCAAAAAAAACCTAAAATTCCTAATAATAGACCAAAATCCCCTACACGATTAGTTACAAAAGCTTTTTGACAAGCACTCGCTGCGATTGGTCGTGTAAACCAAAAGCCTATCAATAAATAAGAACACATTCCCACGAGTTCCCAAAAAAAATAAATTTGTATCAAATTGGAGCTAGTAACCAATCCCAACATGGAAGTATTGAAAAAACTTATATAAACAAAAAATCTCAAATATCCTTCATCGTGAGACATATAACCATCACTATAAATAAGAACCAGGATTCCTACAGTAGTAATTAGTATTAACATAATAGAAGTAAGTGGGTCAATCAAGTATCCAAATTCTAAAGAAAAATCATTATTGACGGTCCAAGACCATAGATATTGATAGATCGAACTTCCATTTATTTGTTGAATAGACAGTTGAACTGAGAATACCATAGCTATACTTAAGAGTAAAACACTAGGAAAAGCCCATATGCGACGAAGATTTTTTGTTGCTGTCGGAATAAGAATAAGGCCAAATCCCATTGACATAATAACTGGAAGTGGGAGAAGAGGGATTACCCATGCATATTGATATGTATGTTCCATAAGAAAAGAAATTGCAATTTTTACTTCAATTTTTACTTCAATTTTTCTATAAAATTGTTTCCGATTCACCAAACCAATTCTTATCTCTTTCTGAAAGAATAAATAAAAAGAATAAGAAAAAATACTGAAATTCTTAATTTTTCCAAAATTTATCTCATTGAAATAATTAAAAATTAAGAATGGGTTTAGTTGGTTAAATTAAAAAAGTTAATAAAATAACTAGGTAACGAAGTTATTTTATTAACTAAATAAAGATATTTATAAAAATAAAAAAAAAAAAGTGGAATCATTTTACTTTCTATTCATAATTCATTTTTATATTTCTTTAAAACAAAGATGAAACAGCTCTCTTGTTCCATAATTAACTGATTGAGTGAATTCCAATGAAAACCTATGTTTATAAGAAATTATCGAATAGTCCTTACTTCATATAGAACTAAAATTCTAATGACTATAAATTACCTAAGTTTTAGAATGTCTTGTTTAAGAGACTCAGTATTTTTTGTTTTGATTGGAATTCCTTTCCTTTATGGAATACCATTCTGAACTTAATTAACTATTTTCATTTTCCCTTCTTTTTATCCCCCCGTCTTATCTTATATGGGGGATAGGCTTCCATACCATATATCTATATATGGAGTATACTTGATATATAAATAGATATAAATAGATTTAAATGAGAAACCCTTCTATATATTCTATATTATTAAAAAAAAAGTATAAAATATATAAAGAAAAAATGTTAAAAAATTCTTGTTGTCTTATCCGCATTAGACAAAATGAAGTAAAAAATAATTCAAAATTTAAGTATCTTTCAGTATCTAAGTATAAATACTAATAAAAAGAAGAAAGAAGGATTGATTTGCAGCAATAGATGTCTTTCACATACAACTAGAAAAAAGTAATTTCCTTTTTGAATGGCAGTTCCAAAAAAACGTACTTCAATGTCAAAAAAGCGTATTCGTAAAAATATTTGGAAGAAAAAGACTTATTTTTCCATAGTACAATCTTATTCTTTAGTAAAATCAAGATCATTTTCGAGCGGTAATGAGCATCCAAAACCAAAGGGTTTTTCTGGGCAACAAACAAATAATAAGATTTTGGAATAATATGAATTGACTTATCAAAAAAGAATTCCAATTATTTAATAATTTGGATTCTTCTTTGAATGTACTTTTATGTGTCGAATTACTCGGTACAATATTCTTAGAACAAAAAACCCCTCTTATCTTATATATACAAGAAAAAAAAAGTTTTGTTTGGTATACTGTGTGCTAAGTATTCTTTTCCTATCAATGAACTTTTCATAATTTTCCTAATAGAATCCTCATATTCTATTAGGAAAATTATGAAAAGTGGAGTATTCTTACAATAGGACTTACAACTTCCACCTATCTTCTCCAAAATCATAAGGTTAGTAAATCTTATTAATAAGAGCATAAAGACTTTCATTCTAGAAATTTTTAAAAAATCCAAAAAGCCTTTTCTATTTATCCATTTTATTTTAATTTCATCATTAAATAGAAACCCTTTTGGATTTTTTTCATTGTATTGAAAGAATTTTCAAAATGTAAAGGGGAAATTAATTAGAAAAAATTAGTTCTATAATTGCAAGTTAGAAAAAAGAAGTTCCAACTCTTTCAAGCAGTGTTTGTGTTTCTATTGGGCAAAGCAAGAGTTTATTGTAAAAAAAAAAAATGGAAACGATACTACCAAACGAAGTCTATTTTAATGAAAACTCTAATGTTCCTAAATTTTATGGACTTTCCCAATATCGACGATTCCCAAGATAATAGCTATTATTCTTTTAAGTTACCTATTATTTGAAGTTAGCCGCCATGGTGAAATTGGTAGACACGCTGCTCTTAGGAAGCAGTGCTCAAGCATCTCGGTTCGAATCCGAGTGGCGGCATTCTTGAAAAAGAATACAATAGATTAGAAATCAATTCGAAATTTACAATTTTGTAATGGGACCTTCCCCTTATGCTATTTGCAACTTTAGAACATATACTAACTCATATCTCTTTCTCAACGATTTCAATTGTGATTACGATTCATTTTATAACCTTATTAGTTCGTGAACTTGGAGGATTACGCGATTCGTCAGAAAAAGGAATGATAGTTACTTTTTTCTCTATAACAGGATTCTTAGTTTCTCGTTGGGCTTCCTCGGGACATTTTCCATTAAGTAATTTATATGAGTCATTGATCTTCCTTTCATGGGCCCTGTATATTCTTCATACCATTCCTAAAATACAGAACTCTAAAAATGATTTAAGCACAATAACTACGCCAAGTACTATTTTAACGCAAGGCTTTGCCACATCGGGTCTTTTAACTGAAATGCATCAATCCACGATACTAGTACCTGCTCTACAATCTCAGTGGTTAATGATGCATGTCAGTATGATGTTATTAAGCTATGCAACTCTTTTGTGCGGATCCTTATTATCTGCCGCTATTCTAATCATTAGATTTCGAAATAATTTCCATTTCTTTTCTAAAAAGAAAAAAAATGTTTTAAATAAAACATTTTTCTTTAGTGATATTAAATATTTTTATGCAAAAAGAAGTGCTTTAAAAAGAACCTCTGTCCCTTCATTTCCAAATTATTACAAATATCAATTAACGGAGCGTTTGGATTCTTGGAGTTATCGTGTCATTAGCCTAGGATTTACCCTTTTAACCGTAGGTATTCTTTGTGGAGCAGTATGGGCTAATGAGGCCTGGGGATCCTATTGGAATTGGGATCCTAAGGAAACTTGGGCATTTATTACTTGGACCATATTCGCAATTTATTTACATAGTAGAACAAATCCAAATTGGAAGGGTACGAATTCTGCACTTATAGCTTTGATAGGATTTCTTATAATTTGGATTTGTTATTTTGGTATAAATCTATTAGGAATAGGCTTACATAGTTATGGTTCGTTTACATTAACACCTAAATGATTACATAAAATAAAACCTTCATGAAATGAAGGTTTTTACTTTTATGTTTTATTTGAGAACCCCTTGAACGCCTTATCAAAGGGTTCTCAAAAATTCGAGATAGATCTAATTATACTTTTTTACTTATTTCTGCATTATATACTTTTTTACTTATTTCTGCATTAATAGAGCAGACGAGTAAAAAAAAGCAAACCTATTTAGGATAATAATTGGATAAGAGAGCCTCTACCCTGTCAACGGATAGGGAGAGAACAAAATCTGGATAAATACCAATTCCTATTACTGGTAAAAAGATACAGATTAAAATAAAGAGTTCTCGTGGTCCAGAATCCACAAAATTTGCGTTTGGAACATTAAATAGCTTGTATCCATAGAACATCTGGCGTAACATAGATAATAAATAAATAGGAGTTAATATCATTCCAATTGCCATTACAAAAGTAATTAGTGTTTTTGGCATTAACAGAAATTTTGGACTAGTAATTAGTCCAAAAAATACTACTAATTCTGCGACAAAACCACTCATTCCTGGTAAGGCAAGAGAAGCCATTGAAAAGCTACTAAACATGGTAAAAATTTTAGGCATTGGGATAGATATTCCCCCCAGTTCTTCGAGATAAACAAGACGCATTCTATCAGAAGCGGTTCCTGCCAAGAAAAAAAGTGTAGCACCAATAAATCCATGGGATAATATTTGTAAAATAGCTCCATTGAGTCCAATGTTGGTTATGGAACCAATTCCTATAATTATGAAACCCATGTGAGATACAGAGGAATAAGCTATTCTTTTTTTGAAATTTCGTTGACCAAGAGAAGTTGAAGCTGCATAGATTATTTGGATCGCTCCTATTATTACTAACCAGGGCGAAAATAGATAATGAGCATGAGGTAACAATTCCATGTTGATCCGAATCAATCCATATGCTCCCATCTTTAATAATATTCCCGCTAAAAGCATACATGTACTATAATGTGCTTCCCCATGGGTATCTGGTAACCACGTATGTAGGGGTATAATCGGCAATTTGACAGCATAAGCAATAAGGAAGCCAAAATATAAAAGTATTTCCAAGGTTGCAGGGTATGATTGATAATTAATCTTTCCAAATCTAATCCTGGTTCGTTGGAACCATATAAGCCCATACCCAGAACTCCGATTAAGAAAAAAATGGAACCGCCTGCAGTATACAAAATAAACTTTGTAGCTGAATATAGACGCCTCTTCCCCCCCCACATGGATAAAAGTAAGTAAACAGGAATTAATTCTAACTCCCACATGATAAAAAAAAGTAAAAGGTCTCGCGAAGAAAATAATCCTATTTGACCACTATACATTGCGAGCATCAGGAAATAGAATAATCGCGAATTCCGTGTAATTGGCCAAGCTGCTAAAGTAGCTAAAGTAGTGATAAATCCTGTCAATAAAATAGATCCTAATGAAAGTCCATCGATTCCCAATCTCCAGTGGAAATCGAAGACATCTATCCATTTATAATCCTCCTTTAATTGGATTAAGGGATCCTCCAGTTGGAAATGATAACAGAACGCATAAGTCATTAGAAGGAATTCTAATAAACAAATAGATATAGTATACCACCTAACGACTTTGTTTCCCTTATGAGGTAAAAAGAAAATTAATGAACCTGCAAATATCGGCAAAACAACAAGTATTGTTAACCAAGGAAAATAACTCATGATAAAGTGATAAAGACAAGATACGTTTTGACCAGAAAAGCCCGTGCTCGATTATTTCGAGCACAGGCTTCTTCGGTAAAGAGGAATCAGACGATTCGAGTGAAGTTTTTTGTAACGTATCAATAAGATAGAGCCATGCTACGTGTTGTTTCAGGCCCTAAATAAACGCGGACACTTAAAAAATCTGTCGGGCAGGCAGATTCACATCTCTTACAACCCACACAATCTTCGGTTCTCGGCGCGGAAGCAATTTGCTTGGCTTTACATCCATCCCAGGGTATCATTTCTAATACATCTGTTGGACAAGCTCGTACACATTGAGTGCATCCTATACATGTATCGTAAATTTTTACGGAATGTGACATTGGATCTATAAATTTTTCTTTTCAACATAAAATTTTTCGATCTGGTAAAAATGAAATTAGTACTATAATGAGTCATATGTATTGTAGACACCAGACGAAGCAATGGTTTATCCAAACTTCAAAAAAAAAAATCTATTTTTTAATCTGTTTGTGAGAAAGCGTGAAGAGAGCCAAGAGACTTTAATTTTGGATTTCAACAATAAATAAGAAATAAGAAAGAATTTTACGAATTGTACAGACGAATTCGAATTAGCCAATAAATTGGCTATCGTCTTTTCAATATAAATTATTGCAATATTCAAATTGCAATATCAATGAATTACAAATACAAAAATTCATTTAAGTGAAAAAGAATACTATGCAATAATCTACTAAAAAAAATGGATATTCTCAAATAATACTAAGAAAATAGTATTGATTTCTATTTATTTTAATATGTGCGCCTTTGTTTAGAGGATTCTATGTCTAATTATTCAAAAGTCTAATTATTCAATAAATTAGATTGATTGATACGAGTGGATTTCCTATTACGATGGATGGAAGAAAGAATGGATAGTCCAATAGCGGCTTCAGCAGCTGCAAGGGCTATAACAAAAATTGCGAAAATATCTCCTTTTAATTGGCGACTATCAAATAGATCAGAAAATGTTACGAGATTTAGATTAATTGAATTCAGTATAAGTTCAAGACATATTAGAGCTCTAACCATGTTTCGGCTTGTGATCAATCCATAGATACCAATCGAAAATAAATAGACACTCAAAAAAAGTACATGCTCAAACATCATTAACTAACTCCTTATCAATCTCGATTCATTTCAATATGAGGGCAAGAATTGAACCGATTCAATTAATTACAATAGAACAATTACACAACAAAAGAAAAAAAAAAAAAAAAAAAAGGAGGTATTTGTTGGCAGTAGATGGATTTTACTAAATCAAAATTGTGATTCTTTAGTTATTTATTTTAGATTTGCAATTCTTATAATTTGTACTTTTTCTAAGTTTTCTTATTGCCGAGCCATAGTAATTGCACCTATTAAAGAAACTAGAAGAATTATGGAAATGAGTTCAAACGGAAGATAAAAATCGGTTGCTAAATGAATTCCAATTTGTTGAACATTATTTATGAGACCCTGTTCTACTATTTGGTTTGATCTTGTAGTCCAAAGAATTCCATACCACGACGTATCTGGGATAGTAGTCATTAGTGAAAAAACAATAGTTATACAAACGAGTGAAGTGAACCCATCTCCAATAGTCCAATAATTCTTATCTTTAGACCATTCTGAGCCATTTACGAACATTACAGCGAATATGATCAAGACATTTATGGCTCCCACATAAATAAGAAGTTGTGCGACAGCTACAAAGTAGGAATTTAATAAAAAATAGAATAAGGATATACAAACAAGAACTAATCCCAGCGAAAAGGCAGAATAAATGGGGTTGGTAAGTAATACTACTCCTAGACCCCCTAGTAGAAGAACAAATCCCCCAAATAGCATAAGAATCTCATGTATTGGTCCAGGTAAATCCATTATGGATAAAAAGAAATTAATAGTATAAAATTTTTCATGAACTGACTAAAACTAAAGGATTCAAGGAAGGAAAAAAGGATTAGGGTATTTTTTTGTGTATAAACTTATAGTTATAAATTATATTATATCACGAAAATCTAGTCTGATTTAAAATAAGAAATAATTTCCAATAAGCAGTAGTTTTTCGTTTTTCTTTATAGTTTAATTTTAAAGTTTAATAAAGAATTATTAGATTTTTATAACAGAAAGACAAAATCAAAGTTTAGTAATCAGTAATCGTTCTTGAATTCGAAGATTTTTCTTTGTTTATTTTACTTTCAGACGAATTCCTAATTGTTTGAATTGTGTAATCTCCCATTATGGAGATTGGTAACCGACTTAAAGCAATTTGATTGTAATTCAATTCATGACGATCATAGGTAGAAAGTTCATATTCTTCAGTCATTGATAAACAGCTTGTTGGACAGTACTCAACACAATTGCCACAAAATATACAAACTCCGAAATCAATACTATAATTAAGCAATTGTTTTCTTTTAATATCCTTTTCAAATCTCCAATCCACAACGGGTAAATCTATCGGACATACGCGAACACATACTTCACAAGCAATACATTTATCAAATTCAAAGTGGATTCGCCCTCGGAAACGCTCTGGTGTAATTGATTTTTCATAAGGGTAGTGAATCGTTATAGGTAAACGATTTGTGTGGGATAAGGTAGTTATGAAACTTTGACCTATGTACCTTGTAGCACGTATTGTTTGTTGACCATAACTCATGAACCCAGTTACCATAGGGAACATATTCATTCTAAATATCTATGAAAAAGATATGTTTCTTTCTCTTGTTTGAGAGAGCTTTTGTGTTGAAAATATTCTTACTATTATTGTATTATCTTATTTATAGTGAAACAAGTTGAGAAGAGGTTGTTAATAAGAGATTGCCCAGGGAAATAGGTAAAAGAAATTTCCATCCAAGATTTAATAACTGATCCATTCTCATCCTCGGTAAAGTCCATCTTATTGTGATAGAAATGAAGAGAAATAAATAAGCTTTAGTTAATGTAATAAATATACCCATTGTCATTTCCAAAATTCCAACTGCTTTATTCATTTGGAAAAAATCAAAAAAGGATATATAGGGAATAGATAAATTCCACCCGCCCAAGTAGAGAACTGTTACAAATAAAGAAGAAACTAATAAATTTAGGTAAGAAACAAGATAAAATAAACCATATTTGATACCGGAATATTCAGTTTGGTAACCTGCTACTAATTCTTCCTCCGCTTCTGGTAAATCAAAGGGTAATCTTTCACATTCTGCCAAAGAAGAAATTAAAAAAACCAGAAAACCTATAGGCTGACGCCAAATATTCCATCCAAAAAAACCGTATTTTGACTGTGCTTCAACTATATCAACTGTACTTGAACTGTTAGATAATCATAGTCGGTGATAACATCACAGTTCCCACCGCTATTTCAAAACCGTACATGAAACCTTAGCTTCATACGGCTTCTCTATGATCAGAAAAAGGAAAGGACTGTTTTGTTCCTAGCCCCGGGGGCGTAGATAGAATTAGATAAAATAAAATAGATTTGAAAGTCCTAAATTAGACCAAAGGAATTCCGTCTGCTAGAATAAGAAAAAGCGCTTCCGAATTGATCTCATCCTTTATAATATAATGAAAATTTTTCTTTGTTCAGTAATAACTTAATCTTGGAATAAAACACTTGTTACTTGTTATAGGAATTCAATTAATAAATGGAAAGAGTTGGGTATTAGTTCATGAGCAATTCTGCATGAATATGGATAGAGGAAGGAAATAATGAAAATTTTTTCTAGTGCACTCCATATCTTTTTTACTATTCTTCTTTCCCCAGGGAGGGGGTATTTAAAAAGAAAAAATGGATAAAGGGTTAATTCGTTCTTGATAGCCATTTCCTTAACAAGTGAATGGGAACATACTCTGGATCGGAATCCGAAGAAAGTACTACTTGATAATTTCTACAAATTGCAAGTCCTTATTATGATTCCTTTTATGGGCAAAAATCTCTAATGTTTTAGATTTTCCATTACTAATCCTTTATGTACTTTAGTGTTCCTAACCCTTCACTAACTTTTGGTGGATTCTTCTTATGGATTATTAAGTTATAGTAATAACTAGGAGTATTCTAGTAATGGAATTCCATATCGTGAATCCTTTATTCTTGGCCGCTTCAAGATATGATGACTAATTAAAAAATATCAACCTTGGGATAAAGAGTTTACACTGCTTATGTTTACTTCCACTTTTTTCTTGTACGTAGGAAATGAGATTTTTTCTTTTTACTACAAATTTATAAGCTGTTTTGTTTCACTCATATAGCTATCTAGTTTAACTTACCAACCCAAATACTAAATAAGAAAAGGAATATAAATAGTTAATGGATTTTATAGGAAAAAGATCTATTTTAACGAATCACACGTAGAGATATTGCTAGCACACAAAAAGTTAATGGTATTTCATAACTAATGGATTGAGCAGCAGCTCGTAGACCGCCTGAAAAAGAATATTTATTATTTGAGCTATATCCTGCCATAAGAAGACCAATAGGAGCTATACTTGAAATGGCAATCCATAAAAAAACACCAATACTAAGATCGGCTAAAACAAAATGATATCCCAAAGGGATAACTAAAAAACTTAATAAAACTGATATGACTGCTATAGAGGGTCCAATGCTAAATAAAGAAATATCTCCTCGGGATGGCAGAATATCTTCTTTAAAAAGTAGCTTAGTCCCATCTGCTATAGCTTGAAGCAGGCCCAGGGGGCCAGCATATTCAGGACCAATACGTTGTTGTATCGACGCAGATATTTCTCTTTCTAACCACACAATTACGAGTACCTCTATTGTTATTCCCAAAAGGAGGGTCAAAATGGGTAGAATCGATATCAGTCCATAGACTTCTTTTAATAATTCCAATTTCGAAAAAGAATTGATAGTTTCTACCTCTACCCTATCTATTATCATTTCAACGATCAACTTCCCCCATAATGATATCTATACTACCTAATATCGTCATGATATCAGCCAATTTCATTTTTTTAACTAGCTGAGGAAGAATTTGCAAATTAATAAACCCGGGTGGACGGATTTTCCATCTCCAGGGGAAAAGGCTATCATCTCCTACTAGATAAATCCCTAATTCACCTTTTGGGGCTTCTACTCTTACATAAAGCTCTTGTCTTGACAATTCAAAATTGGGCGAAGGTTTTTTACCAAGAAATTTATACTCAAAATCATTCCATTCAGAATTATTTTCTTTCTTAAAGCGTCGGACTTCTAAATTTTCATAAGGTCCTCCAGGAATTTTTTCTACAGCTTGTTGAATTATTTTGATGGATTCCCTCATTTCACCAATTCGTACTAAATAGCGAGCTAACGAATCCCCTTCTTTTTGCCATTGGACTTTCCAATCAAATTGGTTGTAAGACTCATAAGGATCTACTTTACGAAGATCCCATTGTATTCCAGAAGCTCGTAACATCGGTCCCGATAAGCCCCAATTTACTGCTTCTTCTCCGCTAATAAAACCTACTCCTTCAACTCGCTCTAAAAAAATTGGATTCTGTGTAATAAGTTGTTGATATTCAACAACTCCGCGTAAAAAATAATCACAGAAATCTAAACATTTATCGATCCATCCATAAGGTAGATCGGCGGCTACTCCTCCGATGCGAAAGTAATTGTGCATCATTCGCATACCTGTAGCAGCTTCAAATAGATCATATATTAATTCTCTCTCTCTAAAAATATAGAAAAAAGGAGTCTGTGCGCCGAGATCCGCCATAAAAGGTCCAAGCCATAGCAAGTGAGAAGCTATCCGGCTTAATTCTAACATAATTACCCTAATATAGCTGGCTCTTTGTGGTATTTGAATATTCTCCAAGAATTCTGGTGCATTTACTGTTATTGCTTCTGTAAACATAGTAGCTAAATAATCCCACCTTGTTACATAAGGTAAGTATTGTATAATAGTTCGGTTTTCCGCGATTTTTTCCATTCCTCTGTGTAAATACCCTAATATGGGTTCACAATCAATAACATCCTCACCATCGAGAGTAACGATCAGTCGAAGAACACCATGCATTGATGGGTGTTGAGGGCCCATATTGACTATCATGAGATCTTTTCTTGTAAGCGGTAGACTCATATCCTTTCTTCCTTAATTCATTATTCCATGAAAATGGATTATTCCATGAATTCCTCAAAGCGAGGCTCATCAAAATGAAAAATCTAAGACTACTATAAGACTACTAAAAAAATAATAAAACAAGAAAAAAATTTGAACGATTAAATTACTGCTCCCGA
>NW_028261171.1:0-33870 GCF_056163025.1 Triticum urartu | reverse complement strand
CTAAAAGTGGTGTGCGATTAAGTTGTATACGCGATGTAACACCTATGCCGCATAATGGATGTCGACCGCCTAAAAAAAGACGTCTGTAAAAGAATTAACCCGCTTTCAACTTTCATTTCAAGAGAAATAAACGATTCAATGATAAAATAATAATACTAGTCTATTATGGTTCGAGAGGAGGTAGCAGGATCCACTCAAACACTACAGTGGAAGTGTGTTGAATCAAGAGTAGATAGTAAGCGCCTTTATTATGGTCGTTTCATTCTGTCCCCGCTTAGAAAAGGTCAAGCGGACACCGTCGGTATTGCCTTGCGAAGAGCTTTACTTGGAGAAATAGAAGGAACATGTATCACACGTGCAAAATTTGGGAGCGTGCCGCACGAGTATTCTACAATAGCAGGTATTGAAGAATCCGTACAAGAAATTTTACTAAATTTGAAAGAAATTGTATTGAGAAGTAATCTCTATGGAGTTAGAGACGCATCCATTTGCGTCAAAGGTCCTAGATACATAACTGCTCAAGATATCATCTTACCGCCTTCCGTAGAAATCGTTGATACGGCACAACCTATAGCTAACTTGACAGAGCCCATTGATTTCTGTATTGATTTACAGATCAAGAGAGATCGTGGATATCAGACAGAACTCAGAAAGAACTATCAAGATGGAAGTTATCCTATAGATGCTGTATCCATGCCTGTTCGAAATGTGAATTATAGTATTTTTTCTTGTGGGAATGGAAATGAAAAACACGAGATACTTTTTCTAGAAATATGGACTAATGGAAGTTTAACCCCTAAGGAAGCACTTTATGAGGCTTCTCGTAATTTGATTGATTTATTTCTTCCTTTTCTACACGCGGAGGAAGAGGGCGCTAGTTTCGAAGAAAATAAAAACAGGTTTACTCCACCCCTTTTTACTTTTCAAAAAAGATTAACTAATCTAAAGAAAAACAAAAAAGGAATTCCATTGAATTGTATTTTTATTGATCAATTAGAATTGACTTCTAGAACGTATAATTGTCTAAAAAGGGCCAATATACATACACTATTGGACCTTTTGAGTAAGACTGAAGAAGATCTTCTGAGAATTGACAGTTTTCGTATGGAAGATAGAAAACATATATGGGACACTCTAGAGAAGCATCTCCCAATTGATTTACTTAAGAATAAACTCTCGTTTTAAATCCATTGCAATTTTTTTTCTTCTTCTTTTTCGAGTTAGAATAAAAAGAAAACAATTTAGCATCTTTGGTACAATCTATATTTTCGCGAAATGGATCATAATAAAATGGATTTTAGGTATCTAGGGAAGATTCACTTGGAAGTAACTATTTCCTAGATACCTATGGTACTTCACGGTTGAATGAATCAAAAAATATCTAAAAAAGACCTAAAGTTAATGATTTATCAATGGGTAATGTTGCTCCAATACCTAACCAAAGAGCTACTACAGTACCGATTAAAAAAACGGTCGTAGCTACTGGGCGGCGAAATGGATTTTGGAATTTATTGACATTCTCTAGAAAAGGTACTGTCAATAAGCCTGTTGGCACAGAAACCATTAAAAGAACGCCCAATAACTTATTGGGTACCGTACGGAGTATTTGAAACACGGGAAAGAAGTACCACTCGGGTAATATTTCCAGAGGAGTTGCAAACGGATCTGCCGGTTCACCAATCATTGATGGCTCGAGAACCGCTAAACCTACATTACATGCAATAGTACCTAGAATTACTACTGGAAAAATATATAAAAGATCGTTGGGCCATGCGGGTTCCCCGTAATAATTATGTCCCATCCCTTTAGCTAATTTAGCTCTTAATACAGGATCATTTAAGTCTGGTTTCTTTGTTATTGGGATAGGTGAACTCTTTAGGATCCATCCCCCAAAGGAACCGGACATGAGAATTTATCATCATCCGGCTCGAGCAAGAGTGAAAGAAATAAGACCGCGGAAGATCCTTAATAGAATTAAGGTTTATAATGACTCAATGACTCTAGGCAAGAAAAGCTTTATCAGATTCTCTTTTCCGAAGTTGCACCTACAACTACTCATTGAAAATAATCCTATTCTTATGGGTAAATGCTCAATATCCAAGTGGGCTTACAAATTTGATCATGATCAATTGCTTTGTGGATTGTCTCATGTCTCTTGATTAGTTGGTATTTATCCCCTCAATATCGCAAGTTTCTTACCTCCAAACAAAATATTTACTTGTTACTAATAAAAAATCAAAAAGTTTAGCCTACATTCTTCCTTAGATCCCTTCTTTTACTCCGATAGTATTGCGGATCACAATCGATGCAAAGAAAATGAATGCATTTCCATACTATAATAAAAAGGTAAGTGTAATAAATAGAGAACTGGATCATGTCACATGACTTATTCCATTTCTACTCTATGGGATCTTACGGAGCCTGTTCATGGATGACATGGTTGCGGTATGATCATAGAAGATATTCTCCTCAAGTGAACCAGCCTATCCTTCCTAGGTAGGGGACTTACATGTTGATTGGATGCGGAGACACCTTTGGTTGTGAATTCTAATGTGGCAGATCCAATTCTTTATCTGCATGGCCAAATCAATAATTCAAGTCACACACTCCCATAATCCGCCTTTTTTCTTTCGTAAAATTAACTTCAACTATTTGTATTGTATAAAAATACTTTGGAGTTGAAGAGAAGTATCCAAATGACATGTGTTATTTTACAATAACCCATGCTTGTAGCAATGAAATACCAAAACCTACCCGATATGATATATGATAATTATAATTCTCTATGATATGCCTTCCCTATAAAGGACCCGAAATACCTTGCTTACGTATCATTGGAAAGTGCATTAACATAAATACGGCAGTAAGCAGAGGCAGTACAAAGGTATGTAAACTATAAAAACGAGTCAAAGTGGATTGGCCCACACTAGCACTTCCGCGTAATAACTCCACTAAAGGCGATCCTATTACCGGAATGGCGTCAGGTACACCTGTCACAATTTTGACTGCCCAATAGCCAATTTGATCCCAAGGCAAAGAATAACCAGTTACACCAAATGATGCAGTCAAAACAGCCAAAACCACACCTGTGACCCAAGTTAATTCGCGGGGTTTTTTAAATCCCCCTGTGAGATACACACGAAATACATGCAGGATCATCATTAAAACCATCATACTTGCTGACCATCGATGAACTGATCGGATTAACCAACCAAAGTTGGCCTCGGTCATTATGTATTGAACCGAGGAAAAAGCCTCTGTAACGGTTGGTCGGTAGTAAAAAGTCATAGCAAAACCGGTAGCGACTTGTACTAGAAAACAAGTAAGTGTAATTCCCCCTAAACAATAAAATATGTTGACATGGGGAGGAACATATTTACTAGTTATATCATCTGCAATTGCCTGAATCTCAAGACGTTCCTCAAACCAATCATATACTTTATTGAGATAGGTAACTAACCCGAGTCCCCCTCTAAGAGCCGTATATGAAAATTTCATCTCGTACGGCTCAAGCAGAAACACAAAAATTTTCAACGAATATTAGAAAAAAGGTTCAAAACTTCATCAGCCACTGAATTGGGTCGATTTGCCTTGAAGATATCAAATAAGAAAAATCCGGAATATCTTCTTTGTGATGATAATGCCAAAAAATCTCAAGTTGGCGCGTCTTTCTTTCTTCCTTTCCCTTATGTTGGTCATTAGAGGCTTCTTGACTTTTCTCTTCCCTATAAAGGATTTGTTTTTTTATGCGTAATATAGAAATTATCTTGTTGAGATCCTATGAATCAGTTCAATTAAAACCTTAGATTCATACTAGAGCCACGATGATTTAGTCTCAAGCTAAACAAAAGGCAAGGGTTCTTCGAATAAGAACCGCTTGATAATCATTTATTGAATCAGTGTAATGACTCGACAAAATCGAGAGAAAAAAAGTTGTCTTTTGGGCAAACAAAATTGGAAGGAAGAAAATTTCTTTTTTATTTTTATTTAAGAACTACTTGAATTTTTCAGTCTGGTTGCGAGGTCTTAATAGTGAGTATGAATCATAGTTCCATTTTTTTTTGATCCACTCTATCTATTTCGTGTTCCAGATACTAGAATAAATAATATCTGACGAATTAGAATCATCTTGATAGAGATAACAGGCCCTTTCTATGTATTATCAATAGGATCAATTCTAACAAGTCACACACTCATATTCCAGAGATACCGAAACAAAAAAATTCCGCGGTCGAACTACCATAATATCTAGAAATGTAGATCTTAAACTAGAAAGGCTTTTTTGGATGGAAAAACTCTGACTTCCTAGTTTTAGTTAGTAGAAACCTAATTGGTTAAAATTCCGTCCAGTAAAACGGAAGAATTATAAATTTCTAAAATGATAGATAGGAATATAGCGAATAAAGCCATTGCGATCCCCATAAAAGGAGTAGTCCCCCAACCCGGGGCGACTTTCCCATATTCCGAATTCAAGGGTTTCAGTAAACTACCTGCACCAGTTCGTTTTGGCCTAGGTTTAGAACTATCTTCAACGGTTTGTGTAGCCATAAATTCTATTTAATCATTGGTGTTGACTTTGTATACTATTCCGTTGTAGTTGTAAATACACGATCTTTTCGTAGATCCATTGTAATCTTGAAATTCTATAAAAATGGAAACAGCAACTTTAGTCGCCATCTCCATATCTGGTTTACTTGTAAGCTTTACTGGGTATGCCTTATATACCGCGTTTGGGCAACCCTCTCAACAATTAAGAGATCCATTCGAAGAACACGGAGACTAATTTAAGTAAGAAGTCTCCCAGATAGGGGGACTTCTTACTTAAATGAAATTATTTTATTCTTTTAGTTGGAGTTGGTGGAACCTTAGGTGGTTCTCGGAAGAAGATAGCGAAAAAAATTATCCCTAAAGTCGAAACTAAAAGGAACGTATAAACCAATGCTTCCATAGATTCGATCCTGGTTTATTTACAATTATAACTTCCACACCTATTCATTTGTCATTTGGGATAATTTCCCATATAAAGAAAGAAAAAGAGTCAAAGAAAGGATGGGAGATGTTTCCCATGTCAAATCAAAAAAGAGAGGTGAAAGATACTATAACAATGTGTATCAAACTGCCTGTTTCCTTGTAGTTGGATCTCCCACTTTTTGGAATGTTCCAAATTCCACTTGAGCATCCAAATCTGGATCAATACCAGCAAAAACATCTCGGAACAATGTTCTAGCGCCATGCCAAATGTGTCCGAAAAAGAAGAGCAAAGCAAAGGTAGCATGACCAAAAGTGAACCAACCCCTTGGACTGCTGCGAAAAACACCATCAGATTTCAAAGTAGCCCGGTCTAATTCAAAAATTTCCCCTAATTGAGAACGCCTCGCATATTTTTTTACAGTAGCAGGATCAGAATAACTTACTCCATTAAGTTCGCCACCATAGAACTCCACCGTTACACCTACTTGTTCAACACTATATTTGGATTCTGCTCTTCTAAAAGGAACGTCTGCTCTAACAATTCCCTCCTCATCTACCAAAACAACCGGAAATGTTTCAAAAAAAGTAGGCATACGGCGTACAAAAAGCTCACGTCCTTCTTTATCTCTAAAGACGGGATGTCCTAACCATCCAACAGCTATTCCATCCCCATTGTCCATTGAGCCTGCTCTGAATAATCCCCCTTTTGCCGGATTATTACCAATATAATCATAAAAGGCTAATTTTTCGGGAATTTTAGACCAAGCTTCTGATAAACTAAGATTTTCGGCTAAACCATTGCTAACTCTTCGATATATTTCTTGCTGAAAGTATCCCTGATCCCACTGATAACGAGTAGGCCCAAATAATTCGATTGGGGTCGTTGCTGACCCATACCACATAGTTCCAGCAACTACGAAAGCTGCAAAAAAAACAGCAGCGATACTACTGGAAAGTACAGTTTCAATATTGCCCATACGTAATCCTTTATATAGACGTTGAGGCGGACGGACACTAAGATGGAATAAGCCCGCTAATATACCCAATGTACCCGCAGCAATATGATGAGAAGCTATTCCCCCCGGAACAAAAGGATCAAAACCTTCTGCACCCCACGCTGGATTTACAGCTTGTACTTTTCCAGTTAGTCCATAAGGATCGGATACCCATATCCCAGGACCATACAAACCCGTTACATGAAATGCCCCAAAGCCAAAGCAAGCCACCCCTGCAAGAAATAAATGAATTCCAAAGATCTTGGGCAAATCCAAAGAGGGTTTTCCCGTCCGCTCATCAGAGAATATTTCTAGGTCCCAATATACCCAATGCCAGATCGCTGCCAAGAAACACAAGCCAGAAAACACAATATGCGTACCTGCCACACCTTCATAACTCCAAATACCCGGATTTGTTACAGTTCCTCCTGAAATACTCCAACCACCCCACGAATCCGTTATTCCTAAACGAGTCATGAAGGGAATTACGAACATACCTTGTCTCCACATTGGATCCAGAACAGGATCAGAGGGATCAAAAACTGCTAATTCGTATAAAGCCATTGAGCCAGCCCAACCAGAAACTAGAGCTGTGTGCATTATATGCACCGCAAGCAATCGACCCGGATCATTCAATACGACAGTATGAACACGATACCAAGGCAAACCCATGGAAATACCCCTTTAGCAAAGAAAAATAGACACGATGTCGCTTTATTTTATCGCATTGAAAAAGACTATCCATATCCTATGTACCTAACCCTTCTAGGGGATTCTGTGTCAGAAAGCGCGAATATTTATTTCATTCCATTAAAAATAAGAAGCCAATTCTGTTCATAAGAAGAAAGAGAAGCAGATCTATTCTATACTCGATAAGTGCCAATATGCAATGGGTAACTTGGCCAATTTGGAAAAAACGAAGAATAGATCGCTACCCCTCTTTGTTTAGCATTCAAATCACCCATTCCCTTTTCTTTATTCAATCTGTCTTACATTCCTTATATGTATAACCTTTCAATCTACGTATTAATAGAATCTATAATATTCATATAGAATAAGAATAAAAATTAAGACAATAAACTGCGGATTCTTTCTTTCTGTTCCATTCTTACGTTTCCATATTAAAGTGTGGTTTTCTTACTTAAATTTAATAATATTAATCTAATATGCCCATTGGTGTTCCAAAAGTACCTTACCGGATTCCTGGAGATGAAGAAGCGACTTGGGTTGACTTATACAATGTTATGTATCGAGAAAGGACACTTTTTTTAGGTCAAGAGATTCGTTGCGAGATCACGAATCATATTACAGGTCTCATGGTATATCTGAGTATAGAAGATGGAATTAGTGATATTTTTTTGTTTATAAACTCCCCAGGCGGGTGGCTAATCTCAGGAATGGCTATTTTTGATACGATGCAAACGGTGACACCAGATATATATACAATATGCCTCGGAATAGCCGCCTCCATGGCGTCCTTCATTCTGCTTGGAGGAGAACCCACCAAGCGTATAGCATTCCCTCACGCGAGGATTATGCTTCACCAACCTGCTAGTGCTTATTATCGGGCAAGGACACCAGAATTTTTACTAGAAGTAGAAGAGTTACACAAAGTTCGCGAAATGATCACAAGGGTTTATGCAGTAAGAACAGGCAAGCCTTTTTGGGTTGTATCCGAAGACATGGAAAGGGATGTTTTTATGTCAGCAGACGAAGCCAAAGCTTATGGACTTGTCGATATTGTAGGGGATGAAATGATTGACAAGCACTGCGATACTGATCCAGTGTGGTTTCCAGAAATGTTTAAGGATTGGTAGTGTCCGGATTTCTTGTAAAGTTATTTCACAGCTAAATTCGTGTTTTCCTCGATTTAATAGAAAATAGAAAGACTTCATGATGAGCAATCATCAGGTTAAGATGGATCTAAACCAATCCATTTTTTTCTATATACATACAACATGCCGACGGTTAAACAACTTATTAGAAACGCAAGACAGCCAATACGAAATGCTCGAAAAACGGCCGCGCTTAAAGGATGCCCTCAGCGTCGAGGAACATGTGCTAGGGTGTATGTGCGACTCGTTCAGATCATGACTTCAAACAAATATAAAAAAAATTGAAGTATCCATGATTAGTACCAATGAATAGGATATAGCTTCTCTATCCTAGATTTCTATGGTATATGGAATTTATGGTTTCCTTTGGTGCAAATCCAATTATCTAAATTGGAAATAAGAAGCAATTCTCCCATTGGTAGCAAATGGTTATCCATTAAGCGGAGGAAATAGTAATAAAAAGAAAAAGGCTTATGCTCCTTTATCTTAAAAGAACGGACTAACAGGGTCAGCTACTTAGCCAACTTTCATAATTAAATACCGTCACTGTATGGATAACTCTTATTGTGAAAAGAGCTATTTACTCTATAATGGATAGGTAGAGCCAAAGAATGTGGACTATACAAGTTCGCAATACCTTTTGATGAAAGAAAGGGCTCCGGTGTATAGAGAGGGCCTCACCGTTTAAAAGGGAACCATAGAAACGATGGAACCCACTATTTTTTTTAGTATTATTAGAATGAATTTGTTATTTCGTATAGAAATAACTGAACGGAGTGGAATAAAAAATCGTGGTTGGGAAGGTTACTATAGCAAAAGCCATTGGAATTAATATTTTATATATCGGAATAATTAGTTTTGTTATTAATGAGAAAAAGGGTGGCTAAAAGAAGAGAAATCATTAGTTATTCATTAAGGTTAATTTGATTCAATGACCAGAGTTCCGCGAGGATATATAGCCCGGAGACGACGAACAAAAATGCGTTCATTTGCCTCAAACTTTAGAGGGGCTCATTTAAGACTTAATCGAATGATTACCCAACAGGTAAAAAGAGCTTTTGTTTCCTCTCATCGAGATAGAGGTAGGCAAAAGAGGGATTTTCGTCGTTTGTGGATCACTCGGATAAACGCAGCAACGCGGGTATATAAAGTATTCGATAGTTATAGTAAATTAATACACAACCTGTACAAGAAGAAATTGATTCTTAATCGTAAAATGCTTGCACAAGTAGCTGTATCAAATCCAAATAATCTTTACACGATTTCCAATAAAATAAAGATCATCAATTAAAGGTATAAATAAAGTAATATACTGGAATAATAAAAGATGAATTCCCGGAGAGGGAACTCCGGGAAGATACAATAAATTAAGATTAAGTGGTAGGAATCAACGAGCTGGATTACTTTCTTTATAATATATATAGGTCTGGCCCTTTCGAATTCGAATAAAACATCAACAATCGGAACTTAAGTTCCGGTTGTTGTTTCTTAAATTTTGGTTGTTGTTTCTTAAGTTTCGATTGGAATTGTACTTTTGCGTTAATTGAGGAATATGTCTATTTTTTCTGGGTCTAGAACCTGTAATTATTGAAATTGACTGGGCTTGAAATTGCTTTTCGTTCTCATAGTTACGAAACGGTAAGAAAGATAAAATACGAGCCTGTTTTATAGCAAGAGTAATTAATCGTTGTTGTTTCAAGGTTAATCTATTTATTCGTCTCGATAATATTTTTCCTTGTTCACTAATAAATCTATTAATTAAACTCATGTTTCTATAATCAATTCGATCTCCCGGGCCAATCCGGGGACGCCTACGAAAAGGTTGTTTAGATTTACGAAAAGGTTGCTTGAATTTACGAAAAGTTTGCTTGGATTTACGAAAGGGTTGCTTGGATTTATTAAAAGTTTGCTTGGATTTACTAAAGGGTTGCTTAGATTTAAGAAAAGGTTGTTTAGATGTATACATGATTTATTCCTTATTTAAAATTTGAAAATTTGAAAATTCACTTCTTTATTTTATTAATTTAGGATCCAGAAGAAGTAGTTTTTCTTTGATCCATATCTTATTTGATTCATATTATAGTATATGAATACCCTCTATACATATGAAATAATATCTACCGGAAATCAGATGAGTTGATTTGTATTTTGTATTCTATACTATGTTTTCTTTATATATTAAATATGAAGTTCTTACTCTTTCTGTTGTTTGGAAAGATCAAACACACGATGTTCCTATTTCTTTATTTCGTGATGAGTCGTATGCTTGCGACAATAACGACAAAATTTTTTGAATTCTAATTGTCCGGGTGTATTGTGGCGATTCTTTTGAGTACTATATCTAGAAATCCCCGTCGATTCCTCATTGGCACCTTTTCGAACACAACTGATGCATTCCAAAATAACTCTGATTCTAACATCTTTTCCCTTGGCCATGAACCTCCTTTTCTTTTTGGATTGACTTAACTTAATTCTTCTACTTATTCTTTTATTCTTCTATTTTGAATCCGAAGAAGAAGAATAAAATTCATTAGAATAATTTTTTTTTATTCTTTAATTAAGTAATAAAAAATAGAGAAATAATTAAAGAATACAATCCTTGTCGAATTAGCAAAGATTTTGGTTCGAAATCCTTTCATTTAATTAGCCAGCCCCGCCTTTTCTATGCTCTGATTTCTGAGGCCTTATTTAGCTTGGGTACCCCTTTAAATTGAATTTCTATTTTCAAAAATGGGGTTTACCAAATTTTTAATGACTCTGAGGTTCAACCCAATCCATCTTTTCTTTCTTTTTCCTTCCGATACTAAAAAAAGATTGAAAAGGATCAAATTTTGTCATATCACGAAGAAATCTATCCCTCCCATAGCAATAACTAGAATTAAAAAAAAGGGAATGACAAAGCATCTGGGAATAAACGATTAATTTCTATCAATAAACCTGCTAAAGCACCAAACCATAGAGTACTTAGCACGGGTGCTACAGAGAGATATGTTTTTATATCCCGCATTGAAAATCCTCCTTCCTTGTTGGAATACATATATGATCATAAACTCTTGCCCAAGATTGTTATGCTATATATAAAATGAACCATATCGACGAAATTTTCCTATCCCTAAAAAAGAAAAAGATGACCCCTTCTTCCTATATATTACCAAGGAAAAGTAATCCTTCTTTTATAGGCGAAATTATATTGGATTTTATATGTATATAATTCCTTAATTATATGAGACCAAAAAGAAGAAATGACACGAGGGTTCTATATATAGATAGAGAAAGAAAGAAGAAGAAAATTATGATGTGGAAAAGAAGACAGGAATTGTGTACAATGGCATTGTACAACAATTTAATTTGGAAAAGGGATGTAGCGCAGCTTGGTAGCGCGTTTGTTTTGGGTACAAAATGTCACAGGTTCAAATCCTGTCATCCCTACCTATTACTTCTTTCTTCTTTATAGGCAGTAGCGACGAGATCAATTAAAGTAAAGTGGGTATAACTTGAATTTGTGGAGACTATACGTACGTGAGATACATTAGGAATAGAAAAAGATTTTCTTTTTGAATGAATGAAAGCGCTCTTAGTTCAGTTCGGTAGAACGCGGGTCTCCAAAACCCGATGTCGTAGGTTCAAATCCTACAGAGCGTGATTCCATCTATTTTATGTCGAAGCAGAGTAAAATAACTTAACAAAATTGAATTGTAACTCCAATTTCAATTTGACCTCCTCTCTGGTCTGGAGGAGGTCAATCAAAAAAAAAAAATGACTCAATCAAAGATCCAACTGATCCCCACGCCTGTATTGCAAATACGCAGTCACGAATAATCCCGCTAAAGTAATAGGAATTAGGCCTAAGACGATTCCAAATAGAAAAACTTCAATCATTTCGATTTGTTCGAGGGGATAAAAAAAGAGGTACGATCTATCCCTAAATAGTACTCTAAATTATCCACGAATCTCAATGACCAAGAAAAGAATTCCTAATTAGTCTGGAAAAGAGTCGTAGAATGCCAGGAATCCCAAAGAAAGATTTTTCTTTTCTGAATTATAATTATTCAGTCAATTCAAATAAGGCGTATCTTGTTCAAGCCAATAAATAGAGCTGGGGTTATAGTTAAAGCAGCCAGTAGAAAACCAAAATAACTAGTTAAAGTAAGCATGAAAGAGTTAAATTCCATTTATTTTTTTTTACTACACTACATATGTTGGTAAAGCATTTACCTAAGTTATGGAAAATTCATAATTCATCAGTTATTTTAGATAATACTAAAAAACAAGATAGAGTAAGATACAGAAGTGTAAAAGAAAGTGGATTCATCAGATGATACATGAGTCCCTAATTCCGAATCAAGAGATTTGTTGTGGAATTTGTCAATTGAGTAAAGTAATAATATTAAGAACTAGATCATCTAACCCCATTGAATGAAAAAAAGAAATTCAATTTTCAGGGAAATTTTTGAATAAGAGATAAATAAACAATTGAATTTGAAAAAAAAAACTTCTTTCTATTTTGGATAATTTCTTTTTCAATAGGACCCTCTTTTTGGAGTGAACGATCGAATATTCCCCTATTCCTTCTTATTTTAACTGATTGTATTCCATATGGAATAAGAGGAGAACAAAAGCATTCCACGACCTGCCAAGGGGCTGTTAAAAAAAAAAAAAAAAGAAAGCTCTTCCTTGAATTTACTTTATTTTTATTCCTTTTTCGAACTCCAACCAAAGTAGATTCGAAGACGAGTCACTTCAATTATCCTTTTAAGTTCTATTCTATCTTCTGTCTTTCCCTATTTCATCTCGTAAAGTTCCGCGCTCGCAGTTTGGTCAAGAAAGTTAGACCTAATCCAACAAACAATACAAGGATGAATTACGAATTATGAAAGGATAGATTTCACATATACTTGTCCTTGTATTGTGTCAGTATGAGAATATCCTTCCTAAATTATTTATCCAAACCTATTGATCATTAACTTAGATTTTCCCAAGATTTTGGCTGCTATTCCGAATTACTCTATTATTCCGAAGCCAATGAAAAGTAAGTAGAACCTACAAAAATGGGGTTTTCTATTGATGCCTTGAATAACATATAGCTTACCTATAGACAAAAAAAAAATAAAAAAGTAATTATGTTTCGGAACCAGGCAAAACCAGATTGCTGTGCCATAGGAAGGATAGCTATACTAATTCGGTATACTCAAAATACACCTTTGGTACAAAATTGACAATCTCACAAGGATGAAATATCAGTAATTTTCTATTTACTGGTCGATCCCATCTTTTACGGAATCAATTCCTTTTTTGAATGTACAAAAATTTTGGGAGTTCAGCATGTCTGGAAGCACGGGAGAACGTTCTTTTGCTGATATTATTACCAGTATTCGATACTGGGTTATTCATAGCATTACTATACCTTCCCTATTCATTGCGGGTTGGTTATTTGTCAGTACGGGTTTAGCTTATGACGTGTTTGGAAGTCCTAGGCCAAACGAGTATTTCACGGAAAGCCGACAAGGAATTCCGTTAATAACCGACCGTTTTGATTCTTTAGAACAACTCGATGAATTTAGTAGATCCTTTTAGGAGGCCCTCAATGACCATAGATCGAACCTATCCTATTTTTACAGTGCGATGGCTGGCTATTCACGGACTAGCTGTACCTACTGTTTTTTTCTTGGGATCAATATCAGCAATGCAGTTCATCCAACGATAAAACAAATTCCAACTATAGAACTATGACACAATCAAACCCGAATGAACAAAATGTTGAATTGAATCGTACCAGTCTATACTGGGGTTTATTACTCATTTTTGTACTTGCTGTTTTATTTTCCAATTACTTCTTCAATTGAGAGAAAGAAAGAGACTAATAAGAATTCTCTTATCCCATTTGGAAGGATACCATCCTTATAACTACCCATGACTGTTTTTGTCTCTAGCATGACCAATTGATAAAATGTGGAGGAAAGTAGGGGAAATGGCCGATACTACTGGAAGAATTCCTCTTTGGCTGATAGGTACTGTAGCTGGTATTGCTGTGATTGGTTTAGTAGGTGTTTTCTTTTATGGTTCATATTCTGGATTGGGTTCATCTCTATAGTAATCGGAGGGACCAGATTGTAAACATGAAAAAGTAGGAGCTTAGCGGGTCCTTACCCCCCTTTATCTGATTAGAGCGGAAAGGACCCGCGGAATTTTTATTTTACTCTTATAACGCGAATTGAATCTATTCGATTCACTCTTATGAAGCAACAAGAAAAAGAGATCACTCGAGGATCCAATATCTTATTCCACGAAGGAAGTATCCTGAAAATCCTTGATTTAGTTTCGAGTAATAAACTAATAAAACCTTAATCAAAACTATTCAACTAGCCTAAAAATAAAAAAACCTTCAATGGAAGAGTTTACTTTTTTTTTGCAAAATTTCTGTAAATTTGAAGTTGAACTTAATTAAACAAGCCAAGCAATTTGCTCACAATCACAAGAAATTTTTCCCCCGCCATATTTTCTTCCCCTCTGTTTGTCCACTACCTCGGCTAAACCTAAGCAAAAGAAAAAGAGGTCCAAGAGACAGACCCGAATAAAGAAGAAATAGTAATCTTTGACGAATTAGGAAGAAAAAGGATTCTTATTTTGATACAAGAAGAATCGGCACAAGAAAAAGGCTTTTTCTTGTGCCGAATAGACGATTAAGAAGACCTGCAATCCCTCCGAAAAAGAAGAAATTTTAATTTGATTGTTCTCGCCTTTGCCTTGGATTCTCTTCTTTTGCATGGGATATAAATAAGGAATTCCAGACATCTCATAAACAAAAAGCAGTCTAAACAAAAAAAGGATTTCCAAAATAGATCATAGATAATTCTAGCAATTGCCAATAAATCGAGGCTTTTTACCAACTTGATGGTAAGAAATCCCGGGACCTAGAAATTCATTTCGTACAATTGAACCTTTTCAAACTGTTTCTTTTTGAGAACCAAAAAAACTTGTGCCAAAATAACGGATGCGAAGAAGAACAAAAGGCCTTGGACACGTAATGGATCCTGAAGCACGATTTCTGCGTCCCCCTGACCAAAACCTCCCACATTAGGATTGCTTGTTAATGGTTGATCAAGCTTGATGGATTCCCCCTCTGAAACAAGAAGTTCTGGTCCGGGAGGTATAATATCAATCACTTGGCGTCCATCTGATGCATCAACTATGGATATTTCATACCCCCCCTTTTCTTTACGTAGTATTTTTCTTACTATACCTGTTGACGTAGCATTATAGACTGTATTGTTACTCTTGCTACCATCAGGATAGATCTGTCCTCTTCCTCGGTTTCCCCCTACATATATGGGATATTTTAAGAAATGAGCATCTTTCTTCGTAGCAGGATCAGGGGAAAGAATGGGAAAGACAATTTCACTATATTTCTTACCGGGAACAGGGCCTATCACAAGAATGTTTTTTTTATCGGGACGATAACTCTGAAAAGCAAGATTTCCTATCTTTTCTTTTAACTCAGGGGAAATACGATCGGGCGGCGCTAATTCGAATCCCTCGGGCAAAATAAGAACAGCACCTACATTCAACCCTCCCTTTTTTCCATTAGCAAGAACTTGTTTCAATTGCATATCATAAGGAATTCGAAGAACTGCTTCAAATACAGTATCGGGAAGCACAGCTTGGGGAACTTCAATATCGACGGGCTTGCTAGCTAAATGGCAATTGGCACATACAATTCGTCCAGTTGCTTCTCGTGGGTTTTCATAACCCTGCTGCGCAAAAATGGGATATGCATTTGAAATAGATGTCCGAGTTATTACGTATATCATGATCGATACAGAAATCGATCGAGTTATCTGTTCCTTTACCCAAGAAAAAGTATTTCTATTTTCCATGTCCAATCGCAGATCCCAGAATTTCTACAATAAATTAGATAGGTAGCTAAGCTAATCTAGTTCCCTATACACGAATCTGTTGTCATTCTACTGCAACAGTTGTACTGCAATGATGAATACCTTAAAGTAGGTATAAATAGAAAGAATTTTGCTAAAATGGAAAAGGGCTTTCTTTCTAAAAAAAGATGCTTGCTAATTTGATTAATATTAATATCGGGAGATCAAATGAATTTATGCTTCACTAATTGAATGATAAATGACTACAAGCGAAGGAGATAGACGATTTAAACAAAAAAAGACCCAAAATTTCAAACATGTATCTAGAATTACTGGAAAACTACAAACAAAAATAGTGAAAATAAGCTCGTTAGGAGCCCATCCAAAATCGTTGTAGACCCAACGAATTACTAGTTCCCAACCACGGGTGGAGTGAAATCCAACAAAAAAATCAGTAACTAAAAGAATAAAAAAAGCTTTTATTGAGTCATTTAAATTATAGAAGAATTCCTGAACCCAAGAATTCAAAATGACAAGTTCCTCTTTACCCAGAAAAAAAGAACCACTTAGAATAGCCAAACAGATTATATTTGTCGAGAAATGCAAAATGGTATGGAGATGATCCTCATTATTTATTTTGACCCATTGTATTATTTCCTTGTGTATTCCTGTAGGAGGTTTTTGTACATGTGTCTTTAGTTTCCCTTTTATCATCTCGTCCAAGAGAGAAAGTTCTTCTAATTCTATGAATCTTTCTAGAATCCTTTTCTCTTGAATATCAGTTAAGAGAGTTTCGGATTGCCTGGTATTCCACCAATTCTTAATCCAAAGTTCCAGACATTTGTTAAATGAGGAAGAGACCCCCCAAGGCAAAAGTACGATAAATACAAGATATAGTAAAGAAGGCAATGCTTTCTTTTTTTTCATTTTTGATCTGTAAATGGAGTTGTTAATGAATATGCTTCATTCGCTGACTCTATTCCATTCCCTGACTCTATATGATGATATTTCTATTTCATGATATTTCTATTTCTTTGAAGCAAAAACTCTATAGGTTTGATACCCTGTATCTATTCTTCTTTTTTGTATATTAGTTATTAGTGGAATTTCAGTGCATTGGGTTCTTTCTTAGATCTAGATGGAATGAACATAGTGAAATAGAATAAAAAAAAAGCCCTTTCGGATGAAAAAGGAAGAATAGTATGCGATATATCTAACTTGGATAAAAAAAAATTAAAAGCAAATTTCTCTTATCCTCGTTTGTTCCTTCCTTTAGATAAATACTTAAAAATCCCCTTACAATAACAAATCCAATTTAGAAGGGACTTCCTCCCTGTGTTGAGAAAACTTTTCTTCTTCCAATTCTTCTTTTCTTCATTCAACTCAGTTCAAAAAAGATACCTCAAAATACTTCAATTGGTACGCGCAAGAAATAGGCCAATTCGGCAGCTTTTTGTTCAATTTCTCGTGGAGTAAAAAATTTATCATCAGTACGAGTCAAGGGAATGATCCCCTGGCCCCGGATTTCCATATAAAGAATACGACGAGGATAAAGACCCTCTTTAACCTGAATTCTAATTGATTGGATATCCCGCATAAGGAATCGAAGGAAGACGCGACGTTTTATTCCAGGGAATCCCCAACGAAAAATGCACACTATTCCCTCTTTTCTATCGAATCGGTCATAACCACTACCTACATTCCACAAAATAGTACACCACAAGTAGGAGCTAATGAATAGGCCTGCGATTCCGTAGAAAGACATCACGACCCCCTGCGGAAAAAAAAGAATTTCTTGAGATGGAAGTATAGATATAATATTCTTACCAAGATAACTGGAAATCCCAACCGATAAGAATCCTAGTGAACCTAGAAAAAGAATACAGGCCCAGAAAAAATTACCCCTTTTTCGAGAACCTTTTAGAAGTTCTACCCATATGTGTTCTGATCGCCAATTCATATTAGATATACTAAATCCAGCAGCGGTCGATTGAAATTGAGAGAATAAGCTAAATAATTTTGACTTTACTTTTTTTGATTCTGAAATCGCCTTCAGCAACTAGTACTCCTGTGAAATAATAGGTTAGATACATTGACTTTCTATTCAAAAAATATTCGTTGATTCAATTAAAATAAATAAAATAAAACTCGCTATACCTGGCTCTGCATATTCATGCATTTATGCTCGTAGCCTATATCCGCATCCATAACCGTTTTTCATTTGTGTGTAGAAAGTGTGTGTAGAAAAAGCCACATACCCTACCATATTATATTACTTACACTAAAAAATACTAGACAATCTTATTTTTTTGCACATAAAGAAATAAAGAAGTCATTGCAATTGCCGGAAATACTAAGCCTACTAAAGGCACGAAAATAGAAGGTAAGTTTAAATCCGTCATGGAATAGGTGTCTCAATTCAAATTTACTATTTCTATCTAGTCGAAAAATATCTTAAGATTCTTATGATATAATTAAGTATATCTATTATAAGGAATATTGACTATTGTATTGTATTTTTTATTTTTAGTTTGAAAAATATTCTGTAAAAAAAATGAAAGGATAATAAGAAAATTCCAAAAAAGGAGAACTAATTAAAAAGATTTTATTTTGATTTTCCCATCCTCATGGCCTTTCTATCTTTCTAATCTAATTTGAAATTGGATTCAAAAGAAAGCGGTTAGAATTTACTTCCTGCATACATACTTCTCTAGAAGCGCATACAATAATGCGTGGTAAAGGCGGAAAAATAGTATATTCAATCAAAATCAAAGGGCAAATTATCTTACCTACTATAGATCCCCTACTACCCTCTTAGACTTTAAAAGGCGATATACCACCCAAAGAAAGGGTATGAAAATGCCGGGTGGAGTTAGCTTTTCGACGAAGACCTGTCCCGTGCAGCGAAGCCCTGTTAGTAAGACCCCCCGCAATAATGGATTATAGAAGAATATTATTCCAAATACTCCTCTGGACGCATATAGTAGCATTGCGATTCCGAATCTTTTTTATTTATGAATATGAACAGAAAAAATTCATTGTATCGTTGGGTCGGAGCGGAGGTTTGGTCCAGAAAAATTAGAAACAAAACGTCTACTCTACCGCATTGAAGTCTATAGCGCTGTATTTCCACGAAAGTATAATTCTTACCATCAGGATACGATCCTTTCTTTTGAACTAAACGTCTCTACGATGGGTCCAGGTTCTATGTCCAATCCCAAATCAAGGATTTCTCGCTCTTGATCGGAGTCATAAACTAAAAAAAAACTACCTTTTTATCCTTTTTCTCAAGGTTATAGAAAACTTCCTTATCTAGTTCTAGCATTTTGAAAAAAAAAAAATGCTTCTTTTTTTACACACAGTTCGAGTCACTTGTTGACTCACGATTACGCCTGTTAAAAGTTTCAAACGTCCTCTTTTTTGAAATTGAAAGAGAGTCCTATAAAAAGGTCTAACTTCCAAACTATGTCTTTTTTCATTCATTCTCCTTTAGTTTTTTTCTCTATCTAGAAGTGGAATAGAATAACCCGGTTGAAGGGTAATGATCATACGTCTGTAATGCATTGTATGGCCCAGAATAGGTCCTATTCTTCTACCTTTTCCAGGTAGTCGATGGCTATTCACAGCTACCACCTTAACACCAAAGAAGAGTTCGACCCAATGCTTTATTTCTGTCTTAGTGAATCCCGATTCGACATTAAAAGTATATTGATTCTTTCCCAATAAACGAAGACTTTTTTCTGTAAATACTGCGTATTTGATTCCATTATCATTATCATATGATAATACTATATTTTATTATTTTATTATTTTATTTGTATTTCTTTATTGTATTATACCTTAATATATATATTCTAGATATATAGAATAGACGAATCTCAATTTGTCAAGTCTCATGATCATATCATGATCTATTTTTATTCGGCTCAATCTTTTTTTTCTAAAAAAGATTGAGCCGAGTTTAATTGCAATCAATTAGAAGAATAAAGAAGAATTACTGCATTTCATAACTGATTTTTTTCTCTTTTTATTTCGTTTCTTTTTTATTTATACCTTCTTTATCTTTAGTTTTATCTAGTTAATCAATAGTATCTACCGGCTCGAACTCGAATTTGATCGCCTTCCATACTTCACAAGCTGCGGCTAGTTCAGGACTCCATTTGCAAGCTGCTCGGATAATTTCATTACCTTCGCGAGCAAGATCGCGCCCTTCGTTACGAGCTTGTACACAGGCTTCTAAAGCCACTCGATTAGCTGCTGCACCAGGTGCATTTCCCCAAGGATGTCCTAAAGTTCCTCCACCAAATTGTAATACAGAATCGTCCCCAAAGATTTCGGTCAGAGCTGGCATATGCCAAACATGAATACCACCTGAAGCTACCGGTATAACACCTGGCATGGATACCCAGTCCTGAGTGAAAAAGATACCGCGAGCACGATCTTTTTCAATAAAATCATCGCGCAATAAATCAACAAAACCTAAAGTCATTTCGCGTTCCCCTTCTAACTTACCTACTACTGTACCGGAGTGGATATGATCTCCCCCAGACATACGCAATGCTTTAGCTAATACACGGAAATGCATACCATGATTTTTCTGTCTATCAATAACTGCATGCATTGCACGGTGAATGTGAAGAAGTAGGCCATTGTCGCGGCAATAATGAGCCAAAGTAGTATTTGCGGTGAATCCCCCAGTTAAGTAGTCATGCATTACAATAGGAACCCCTAATTCTCTTGCAAATACAGCTCTCTTAATCATTTCTTCACATGTACCCGCAGTCGCATTCAAGTAATGCCCCTTGATTTCACCGGTTTCGGCCTGTGATTTATAAATAGCTTCGGCACAAAAGACAAAACGGTCTCTCCAGCGCATAAATGGTTGTGAGTTTACGTTTTCATCATCTTTGGTAAAATCAAGTCCACCACGTAGACACTCATAACACGCTCTACCATAATTTTTTGCGGATAATCCCAATTTTGGTTTAATAGTACATCCCAATAAAGGACGACCGTACTTGTTCAACTTATCTCTTTCAACTTGGATACCATGAGGCGGGCCTTGGAAAGTTTTTGAATAAGTAGGGGGAATTCGTAGATCCTCCAAACGTAGAGCACGTAGGGCTTTGAAACCAAATACGTTACCTACAATGGAAGTAAACATGTTAGTAACGGAACCCTCTTCAAATAGGTCTAATGGATAAGCTACATAACAGATCCATTGGTTGTCTTCCCCAGCAACAGGCTCGATGTGATAGCATCGTCCTTTGTAACGATCAAGACTGGTAAGTCCATCAGTCCAAACAGTTGTCCATGTACCAGTAGAAGATTCGGCAGCTACTGCAGCCCCTGCTTCTTCGGGCGGAACCCCAGGCTGAGGACTTACTCGGAATGCTGCCAAGATATCAGTATCCTTAGTTTCATACTCTGGGGTGTAGTAAGTCAATTTATAATCTTTAACACCAGCTTGAAATCCAACACCTGCTTTAGTTTCTGTTTGTGGTGACATAAGTCCCTCCCTATAACTCTTGAATTAAGAATTCTCACAATAACAGGGTCTACTCGATGTTAATTAGGCGTAAATGAAACTTTAGCAAAAATCTCGTAAAACAAAAAGGATATTCAATTAATATAATATCAACTCATTAAAGAAAATTGAGGGCATGCTTAGGTTAATGAATATGTTTCATTCATATATAATGCGTACACCCTGTGTATGTTCTATCCTATAGGAATTCCAATATAGGAATTCGATAGGAATTGAGTTGTTGTTATGGTAAGTTAACACGGTTCGTTATTAAACCATGGATTTGATTTACCAAATCCATAATTATTGTATACTCTTTGATAGATATAGCGCAACCCAAATTAATTCCTAATCCTTATTTTACAAGTTCTTAATAGTTCTCTTTTCTTATTTTGAATGCAAATACCTAACTAAATACTAATAAAATTCTTTGTTGACAGCAATCTATGCTTCACAGTAGTATATATTTTGTATATCGAAGTCCTAGATAGGAAAGTAGAGTAGGCACAGATCCTCCACAAAAGGCAAAATGTATATGAAAAAAAAGATTGATTGAACTTTCCAATGGACTCATTCCATGAGTAAACGATTGAATGGGATTCGCTTGGGCAACGAAATCAAGTCCTGGTCCCCTTTTCTCTCTTATTGAATTAACTAATTCATTTCCTTTTTACTTTTGGATTTTTTTTGATTTGATTTGGCATTATTCAACAATAAAAAAAGAAAAATTTCGACAAATTCCTTTTTTTTAATTATGTGATAATTATGAGAACCAATCCTACTACTTCTCCTCCCGGGGTTTCCACAATTGAAGAAAAAAGTACAGGTCGTATCGATCAAATTATTGGACCCGTGCTGGATGTCACTTTTCCCCCAGGCAAGTTACCTTATATTTATAACGCTTTGGTAGTCCAGAGTAGAGACACTGCCGATAAGCAAATTAATGTGACTTGTGAGGTACAACAATTATTAGGAAATAATCGAGTTAGAGCTGTAGCTATGAGTGCTACGGACGGGTTGATGAGAGGAATGGAAGTGATTGACACGGGAGCTCCTCTCAGTGTTCCGGTCGGTGGAGCTACTCTCGGACGAATTTTCAACGTTCTTGGGGAGCCTGTTGACAATTTGGGTCCTGTAGATAGTAGTGCAACGTTCCCTATTCATAGATCTGCGCCTGCCTTTATCGAGTTAGATACGAAATTATCCATCTTTGAAACAGGTATTAAGGTCGTCGATCTTTTAGCTCCTTATCGACGTGGAGGAAAAATAGGACTATTTGGGGGGGCTGGAGTAGGTAAAACAGTACTGATCATGGAATTAATCAATAACATTGCTAAAGCTCATGGGGGCGTATCCGTATTCGGTGGAGTAGGGGAACGGACTCGTGAAGGAAATGATCTTTATATGGAAATGAAGGAATCCGGAGTAATTAATGAAAAAAATATTGAGGAATCAAAGGTAGCTCTAGTCTATGGCCAAATGAATGAACCACCGGGAGCTCGTATGAGAGTTGGTTTAACTGCCCTAACTATGGCGGAATATTTCCGAGATGTTAATAAGCAAGACGTGCTTTTATTTATCGATAATATCTTTCGTTTTGTTCAAGCAGGATCAGAGGTATCCGCTTTATTAGGGAGAATGCCCTCCGCAGTGGGTTATCAACCTACTCTTAGTACAGAAATGGGTTCTTTGCAAGAAAGAATTGCTTCTACTAAAAAGGGATCTATAACTTCGATTCAAGCAGTTTATGTACCTGCAGACGATTTGACCGACCCTGCCCCTGCCACAACATTTGCACATTTGGATGCTACTACCGTACTTTCCAGAGGATTAGCTTCCAAGGGTATTTATCCAGCAGTAGATCCTTTAGATTCAACCTCGACTATGTTACAGCCTCGGATCGTTGGCAACGAACATTATGAAACTGCGCAAAGAGTTAAGGAAACTTTACAACGTTACAAAGAACTTCAGGACATTATCGCAATTCTTGGCTTGGATGAATTATCGGAAGAGGATCGTTTAACTGTAGCAAGAGCAAGAAAAATTGAGCGTTTCTTATCACAACCGTTCTTTGTGGCAGAAGTTTTTACTGGTTCTCCAGGAAAGTATGTTGCTCTTGCGGAAACTATTAGGGGATTTCAACTAATCCTTTCCGGAGAATTAGACGGCCTACCTGAACAGGCTTTTTATTTGGTGGGTAACATCGATGAAGCTAGCACGAAAGCTATAACCTTAGAAGAGGAGAACAAATCGAAGAAATGAAATTAAATCTTTATGTACTGACTCCTAAGCGAATTATTTGGGATTGTGAAGTGAAAGAAATCATTTTATCCACTAATAGTGGCCAAATTGGCGTATTACCAAACCACGCCCCCATTAACACAGCAGTAGATATGGGTCCTTTGAGAATACGCCTCCTCAACGACCAATGGTTAACAGCGATTCTGTGGAGCGGTTTTGCGAGAATAGTTAATAATGAGATCATCATTTTAGGAAATGATGCGGAACTGGGTAGTGATATTGATCCGGAAGAAGCTCAAAAGGCACTTGAAATAGCCGAAGCTAACTTGAGTAAAGCTGAGGGTACGAAAGATTTGGTTGAAGCGAAGCTCGCTCTCAGACGAGCTAGGATACGAATCGAGGCTGTCAATTGGATTCCCCCATCCAATTGAAGACAATCCAGTGGTTTATAGTTGATACAAAGAAAAAGGGAAGAGGGGTAGAAAAAGTTATTAGATAGCGAAGCGAAGTAAGTCCAATGCTATCTAGTAATTTTTCTACCTACTTACCTACTATTGGATTTGAACCAATGACTCCCGCCGTATGAAAGCAATACTCTAACCACTGAGTTAAGTAGGCAATTTATCACCACAAAGGAAGACCCATTACTTCGATCGATTATATATTGAATCCCTTTTCTAAGCAATACCGCTCTGTTATTGGTCTGTTATATACTAAATACTAAACTAAATACTAAACAGATACAGATCAAAGGGGTATCCTCTGGCATTAGAAAATATTCATCTTGACAAGAAATTATCTATATGTTAAGATATCTCTGATAAGGGCTATAGCTCAGTTCGGTAGAGCAACTCGTTTACACGTGCGCCAATGCTTTTCAAAGGAGCTTATTATGCAATGAACATAATCGATCTTATTGCAAAATCAATGTCTTACTTCATAGATTCGAGAGAATAGGAGAACAGTAGCCTGACAAACAGTCGGTTCAGTCCGATTCAGGTGCCAATTCAGGTGCCTAATCAAATAGAACCCTTATGGATTTGCTAGTTGATAAGGTAAATATCCAGCCCACTAAATGCTAGGCGTAATGAGGATAAGGGCCTCCAAAAAACTTCTTTTCGTTCTATGAACTTTAAGGTGTATGAAGTCTCATAGTTAACTCTTGCAGTGGAACGATAGAGACTCCATTTCACTTAGGTTGATTTAATTTAGACCGGAGGCAGACCTAAGTCAAGGTAATCCTCCTTTGAAACACTTTGGTATTGCTCCTAGATAGATCATAATACAAAAAATCAATCAGAGCACAGGGAGCCATCTCATTATCTTTCCGTAAAGAAAAACTATGGTGGACTAACTGATCTTTAAATCAGTTTATGAAAGAGCCCAATGCAAAAAAATGCATGTTGGGTCTTTGAAACAGTTCAAATCATTTCGATAATAATCCGTTTGATCTGTTTTACCGAGAAGGTCTACGGTTCGAATCCGTATAGCCCTAATATGCCCTTTTTTAGATTTTAGGATCTCTATCCTATGTTTTCTTTAGTTTAGTATAGTTTTCATTTTCTCATTAGTATTTGTTTATAGACTGGATAGGCGCCTGCGACATAGAATAGAGATAAAAGCATTACCAAAGGCTCATTCATCGAAAATCAAAATCATACAGACAGGAAAAGAAAAACGAATTTCTATCAAATCAATAGAAGAAAGGATCCTTTCCCTGATTTGAATCCCGTCCTCCTTCAAATAGGATATCTCTAGACTTCCCTATAATAACTGCAATGATTTTATCCATTTTGCGAATTCCTACTTTGTTTTAAGTATATTTATTACTTTGTTTATAGATACATTATGTAAATTGATCAACTTTAAATAGAAAAAATAAAGTAAAGAGTAAATAAGAAAACAGAATATTCTGTCTCATAGTTCTGAAATAGAGTTCTTTATTTTTATTTTATAGTATTACTTCTCATTAATTATACTGCATAGATTAGTCCTACTATCTTAATTAGGTTCTAATTTAGTAGTATTCTCATTTTTATTTAATAGTCTCTTATTATTTTATTATTAAATATTAAATAAAGGATAGAGCTATTCTTTTTTCTAGAGATTCTAGAGAAAGCGAGACAAAGTGAAACGAGAAAGTTTTCTTTATATAAGAATTAGATCTACATACACCATATCTAAATAGAATGGAAATCCAAAAGAAAGGGAGTTGGGATTCCATTGGATGAATCTTTAAAGAAGATGCAGCACAGAGGAAACAAAGGCTAAACTTAAACTAAGCGCTTTTGTTTGAACAAAAAAGATTCTTGTTTCACCGAGGAAAAGAGAGAAGTTCTGGATAAATTGACAATGCTGAATTGAATTGACTAATTTAAGTTCCGCCTATTCCACATTAATGGGAGTACATTATGTTTCTGCTTCACGAATATGATATTTTTTGGACATTTCTAATAATAGCAAGCCTTATTCCTATTTTGGCATTTTCGATTTCAGGACTTTTAGCCCCGGTTAGTGAAGGACCAGAGAAGCTTTCTAGTTATGAATCGGGTATAGAACCCATGGGAGGGGCTTGGGTACAATTCCGAATACGCTATTATATGTTTGCGCTCGTTTTTGTTGTTTTTGATGTGGAAACCGTCTTTCTATACCCTTGGGCAATGAGTTTCGACGTATTGGGTGTATCCGTTTTTATCGAAGCTTTGATTTTCGTGCTTATCTTAGTTGTTGGTTTAGTTTATGCATGGCGAAAAGGAGCCTTGGAATGGTCTTAACTGAATATTTAGACAAAAAAAAAGAAGGAAAAGATTCTATTGAGACAGTTATGAATTTGATTGAGTTTCCCTTACTTGACCAAACAAGTTCCAATTCTGTTATTTCAACTACACCAAATGATCTTTCGAATTGGTCAAGACTCTCCAGTTTATGGCCCCTTCTATACGGTACCAGTTGTTGTTTCATTGAATTTGCTTCATTAATAGGCTCACGATTCGACTTTGATCGTTATGGATTGGTACCAAGATCAAGTCCTAGGCAAGCAGACCTAATTTTAACAGCCGGTACGGTAACAATGAAAATGGCTCCCTCTTTAGTGAGATTATACGAGCAAATGCCTGAACCAAAATACGTCATTGCTATGGGAGCCTGTACTATTACAGGGGGAATGTTCAGTACGGATTCCTATAGTACTGTTCGGGGAGTTGATAAGTTAATTCCTGTGGATGTCTACTTGCCGGGCTGCCCACCTAAACCGGAGGCAGTTATAGATGCCCTAACAAAACTTCGTAAGAAGATATCGCGAGAAATAGTTGAGGATCAAACTCTATCTCAAAATAAAAATAGATGTTTTACTACCAGTCACAAGCTTTATGTTAGGCGCAGTACTCATACAGGAACTTATGAGCAAGAATTGCTCTATCAATCACCATCTACATTAGATATATCTTCTGAAACTTTTTTCAAATCCAAAAGTTCAGTACCTTCCTACAAATTAGTGAATTAGGAGAGGGGCTCTTTTGTGTAGAAAAATAAAAAGCAGGGCAATCTTTCAAACTTGCATCCGAAATGTGAAATATTTATACAAAGAGGGAGAGATGAAGACAATGCAGCAGGGTTGGTTATCTAATTGGCTAGTCAAACATGAGGTGGTTCATAGATCTTTGGGCTTTGATCACCGAGGAATAGAGACTTTACAAATAAAAGCAGGGGATTGGGATTCCATTGCTGTCATTTTATATGTATATGGTTACAATTATTTACGCTCCCAATGTGCTTATGATGTAGCACCCGGTGGATCTTTAGCTAGCGTGTATCATCTTACGAGAATACAATATGGTATAGATAATCCAGAAGAAGTCTGCATAAAAGTCTTTGCCCAAAAGGATAATCCTAGAATTCCGTCTGTCTTCTGGATTTGGAGAAGTGCCGATTTTCAAGAACGCGAATCTTATGATATGGTGGGAATCTCTTATGATAATCATCCGCGCCTTAAACGTATCCTAATGCCTGAAAGTTGGATAGGCTGGCCCTTACGTAAGGATTATATAACCCCCAATTTTTATGAAATACAAGATGCTCATTGAATGATAAGAAATTCATGCTCACTTATACAACACAACTCCAGATTTTATTCAAGTCAAGGAATATTTTTAGGTTCTTTTCCTAGATGAAACGGAATACCTATTTATAATTAATTCCTAATTATACAAAAGCATTCCAGATAGACTGAGCAAAAAAAGGGTTTCATTTGGATTCCCCTATTTTGAAAATCGCATATTAATTTCCTTCATATGAACAGAAAAATAGGATGACTCAAAGAAGTTCTCTACCAGGAACTTTGTACCGCGCACATTACTTAGCACAACTAGGAAAATAAGATAAGATAAAGATAAGCAAGACTAAAAAAATATTCGTCGGAATAGCGGAATACAAAATTAAGAAACGCAAAAAAATAAAGGGGAATCTCACCCCCTTCTTTATCATAAAGAAAAGATATATTTTAAAACTTCTTTAAAAAGAAAAAGAAGTGCCTCTATATTTATATTATAGATTTATCCACTTAGATGAATAAATATTATTAATGAATATGTATCACAATCCATCTCGAGGTATTTGGATCAATACCTATTCGGTGGATCTTTTTTTTTTTTTTCTCTGCCAGGAACCAGATTTGAACTGGTGACACGAGGATTTTCAGTCCTCTGCTCTACCAACTGAGCTATCCTGACCTTTTCTTGTGCATCATCCTAGTAGAGTATTTGTATCTATGTCAATTAAAAGGACTAAAAATTAATTAAAGTATTTCAAATTTTAAATTTGAAAATGGGGGGGGTAGTCCTATGCATTGTGCATGGTTTACTTAAATAAAACTTAAAAATAGAGTGAATAACCAAGATTTCTTGCCGATACTCTAATAAAAAAGAAATCTATTCAATGAATAGGATAAGATCCATTGAGTTCTCTTCGCATTCCTTTGTGAAAGAGTAGAATGAGAAAGCTAATGAATCTTAAACCCATTGCATTGATAAAAAGAAAAAAAAGTGCATTGATAAAAAGAAAAAAAAAAAGAGGATAAATAATAATAATATAGTATAGTTAGGGAATAAAAGAGGATTTGGGGATAGAGGGACTTGAACCCTCACAACTTATAAAGTCGACGGATTTTCCTTTTACTAGAAATTTCATTGTTGTCAGTATTGACATGTAGAATGGGACTCTCTCTTTGTCCTCGTCCGATTAATCCACTTTTTTAAAGATCTCGAAAACTTTGAATTTTAATTGAAGAATTTGATTATTCAATATTCGATTGGAGTGGATTCACAATAATGAAAAAAAAAAATTATGATATGAGTTTTTTATTTCATAATCATTATCATTTCTAATTTCATTTTTAAAAAAGATAAAGAACCTATATTATAATTAGAATATAATATGAGTTCTGTGATTAATCGTTTGCTATGTCAGTATCTATACGTGTTTATTAAATGTATAAGGTATAAAACCCCTCTTTCTCTAATTTAGAACTAGAAGGAATTCCACTAACAACACAACGTAATTAACTCGATTCGTTAGAACAGCTTCCATTGAGTCTCTGCACCTATCCTTTTCCTTTGTATTCTAGTTCGAGAACCCCTTGTTTTCTCAAAACACGGATTTGGCTCAGGATTGCCCTTTTTTAATTCCAGGGTTTCTCTGAATTTGGAAGTTACCACTTAGCAGGTTTCCATACCAAGGCTCAATACAATCAAGTCCGTAGCGTCTACCGATTTCGCCATATCCCCATTTCCCTCTTCTTTGAGACCAGGATTCCTTGTGTAATTTCATCCATCTCTTAGTTTTTTTTTTGAATCATTGAGTTCATCACTCAACGTAGTCTAGCAGTTCAGTTCGACTCTATTTGAGAGACCTCGCTTGCTTATTGCAATTCAGAATTGAATTGATTCTATCCTTGATGTATTTGCAATTCAATCCGAATCAATATATCCAAAAGTTTTTATCTCCCCCACCTCCCGTCTTACTTTTTTATAGTATTCAAAATTATACTATAACGCTTGATATTTATTCTTTTTTTCTAATCAGAATTAGCAATTTTATTTACTCTGACTCTATGTTCCCCTTAGTGAAATATTAATCCTCAAATTATTAACAAATAATAAAGTCTATAATGATCGAATGAAAATACCAATAAATTCTATAATTTTATTTTTTAATATCCTATAGTTAAGCATATCAAGCTAACTTTATCTTTAAGAAGTTTTAGTATTTTTTTATTTTTATAAGTATAACTTCAAATTTAGAACTAGTTAATAGCTAAGATTAATAACTAATATCTGAGATTTTACGGATTTCCTATACTATACCTATTTCTATTTGTTACACTATTTCCGTTATGTAAGCCCACTTAGCTCAGAGGTTAGAGCATCGCATTTGTAATGCGAGGGTCATCGGTTCAAATCCGATAGTCGGCTTTTTTTTCTCTATCGATGTTCTACGAACAAGAATCTCTTTTTTTCCGAATTAAATGGAGAATCCAGGATCTTTTATGTTTTTTACCTTACAATTTTGCTAGATACAAAACAATAAAATAAATAATATATATACAAAAAAAAAAGATTTTGATGAAATTCCATTTTTTGGGGTACTTTAGTTGATTTTACTCTGTTTATCCTGTAGTTTAATTCAGTTTTAATTTCGATGTATTCTGTAATGTAAATACAATGAAATTAATTGTGTAAAATGAAATTTCAATAAAATAAAAAAAGGAGTCTTCATGTCCCGTTATCGAGGACCTCGTTTAAAAAAAATACGCCGTCTGGGAGCTTTACCAGGACTCACTAGAAAAACACCTAAATCCGGAAGTAATCTTAAAAAAAAATTCAATTCTGGGAAAAAGGAGCAATATCGTATTCGTCTTCAAGAAAAACAGAAATTGCGTTTTCATTATGGTCTGACAGAACGACAATTACTTAGATATGTACATATCGCTGGAAAAGCAAAAAGGTCAACAGGCCAGGTTTTACTACAATTACTTGAAATGCGTTTGGATAATATCCTTTTTCGATTGGGTATGGCTTCAACCATTCCTGGGGCCCGCCAATTAGTCAACCATAGACATATTTTAGTTAATGGTCGTATAGTCAATATACCAAGTTTTCGTTGCAAACCCCGAGATATTATTACTACGAAAGATAACCAAAGATCAAAAGGTCTGGTTCAAAATTATATTGCTTCATCGGACCCGGGGAAATTGCCAAAGCATTTGGCGATTGACACGTTGGAATATAAAGGACTAGTAAATAAAATCCTAGATAGGAAGTGGGTCGGTCTCAAAATAAATGAGTTGTTAGTTGTAGAATATTACTCTCGTCAGACTTGAACTTAACGAAAAAAGGAAAGGTTCATAGAATTTTCTTCCCCTTCCCCTTTCCCCGAACTAAATCGCCCTAAGACCATTACCATTAATTTGTATTTTCCCATCAACTAGCTAAAATTGATTAACCCTAGGATTAGGATCCTTTTTTCTTTTTTCCTCTATGTGTATTTTACATACCACAGTAATTTGCTATAGAGAATTTCTAATTTCTATTAAATCAAAATAAGATAATATAAGATATTATATTATTGCTGGAAAAAATTGTTATTTGATTTGATACATTGTGATCCTTAACGTTGATGAATTAAGAAAAACGGAAAGAGAGGGATTCGAACCCTCGGTAAACAAAAGTCTACATAGCAGTTCCAATGCTACGCCTTGAACCGCTCGGCCATCTCTCCTACATAACTTATTATGGAAAATAAACTGAGTGAATAGCGAGTTTTCTTATTCCTGCAGTACAGGTACAACCGCAACCACTCGGGGGTTCCATAGTTCTATTGGAAAAATTCCTTTTGATCTAAGTGGAAGGATACAGGATTTTTTACTAGAAATTGCGCTCGCTATAAAATAAAAGTTTTAATTTGGGTTTTCCCGCAACTAAAGAAAAAGAAAATGGAAGAATTCTTCTTATTGCATAATAAAATAAAGAAACCTTAGAATTCCGTTTGCATAAGATACGCTACACCATACTATCGAAATCAAAAATAGGGTATGAGACAATTAATAACTTTGAAAACACGAAATAGTTGATAACATAAGTTGTTGTTCAGAAATAGGAAAGTGGAATGAAATCCAGTCTTAGTCAAATATTTCATATCTCTTCGTGTCCAAGCAGAAGGAAAAGGATACAATTTGAGCTGAGCGGAAAATCCATATCTCTCTTATCCATTTAAAGCATATGGATTTAGAGTAGAGCATATGGATCAATCTATTTATAATTATAAGAATCGAATGTGTTTGTTTTTATGTTATTTTGTGAAGGAATGAAAACAATTCTATATAGAATGGGTTGGGAATTATGCCTAGATCCCGTGGAAATGGAAATTTCATTGATAAGACCTCCTCAATTGTAGCCAATATTTTATTGCGAATAATTCCGACAACCTCAGGAGAAAAAAAGGCATTTACTTATTATAGAGATGGTGCGATTTGACTCTTTTTTTTGCTTTTTTTTAGCCCTACCTATACCTCAGTCTTACGAAAAAGAGAGGGGGGTTGGCATAGAGAGAACCAAATTTGTAAAGCAAACAAACCCACGCTTCGGGAAGGTGAGGCGAACTAACAATTCCTTCCGTCGTGTATCCTCGATTGATGCGGCTTCAGATACTTCAATTGTAGATTTGAGTATTGAGCGAAAGGTTACACCTACAGGATATGGTATGGTATGGATTACAGGCCAATCCTACTCTATTAGTATCCGTAGGCAGCATAGGGGAGAAAAGCACTACACCTAGAAATAGGAATCAACAAGAGAAAAACTTTGTTAGAAATTACCCCTTTCCTGATCGGTATCAGGGCTGGGAAGAATGGTTGGGATAACAAACAACCATCAGGTTTGTACTTTGGATACCCCTATAACCATCAAAGATCGTTGAAGTAGCTAATTCCTCTAAATAGGAGGCGTTGAGAACAAAGAAATTATTGGAGCTATCGTTTTCCTCTAGCATTAATAGAATTCATTGGTGTTAAGAAAAACCTCTTGTGGGAAGGTTGGCTAGAGATTTCTTGGAAAAATACCAGCCCCTTTCGGTTCATAATGAGACGGGACTAATTCTATTTTGATTCTATAGATTATTTCGCTTAGTACTATTATGTACAGAAGGGAGGAGCCGTATGAGATGAAAACCTCATGTACGGTTTTGGAACGGAGATTTTTTGAATAGAATGAACGACCGTAACGGATGTTGGCTCAATCCGAAGGAAATTATGCGGAAGCTTTGCAAAATTATTATGAAGCTACGCGACTAGAAATCGATCCCTATGATCGAAGTTATATACTCTATAACATAGGCCTTATACACACAAGCAATGGAGAGCATACAAAGGCTTTGGAATATTATTTCCGGGCACTAGAACGAAACCCCTTCTTACCGCAAGCTTTTAATAATATGGCCGTGATCTGTCATTACGTGCGACTATCTCCACTATAGAAAGAAAAAAAAAAAAGAGAGGATCAAATTTTCTAGTAAATACTAGAAAAAAAGGGCTTTCTACATAGGGATCGTAAAAACAACGATTTTTCCCTATCAGCTGTAGGAAGGAAGGACACTTCACGAGAATCAAAAAACGAAGAAAGTATGGCCTATACTACTACTCTATGGATAAAGTTTCTCAAATTGATAGAGAAAGCACCGTAAAGATCAATTAGTGAGCGACTGGGTCGATACAACTAAAAAAAACTGCTTACTTATCCCATGATATGGGGCAAAATTTAGGAATCCGCTTATGTAATAGAGCCGATCCACTAAGGGATTAAGCAGCGGTGTAGTATCAGATCCCAAAGATAGTAAGTTCTTTTTTCTTTCTTATGGAAAAAAGTCTTTTTCAAGGATTCTATAGAGATTTCATATATGAAACCGGGATAGTTACCTCTCAGAAAATTTGAACGAAGGCTCTATATCTATCTATGCTTCATTCTTCTGAAGGTGGGAAAAAAGATCAAACTGATTATTGATAAAAATTAGGGTTTGAAACTTAGGTAATTAATTTCTTCTGCTTAACCCAAGAACAAATTGGATCGATTTTTGATAAATCGAATTCAGTTAAGATAGGGGAAATTCAGATAGCAATTTCTGAGCCGTATGAGGTAGGAAACTCTCAAGTACGGTTCTAAGGGAAGGAACTTCCTATTCCGACCGAGGAGAACAGGCCATTCTACAGGGTGATTCGGAAATTGCGGAAGCTTGGTTTGATCAAGCTGCTGAATATTGGAAACAAGCTATAGCGCTTACTCCGGGAAATTATATTGAAGCACAGAACTGGTTGAAGATTACGAAGCGCTTTGAATTTGAATAAGACCATGCTCCTTCTTTTTCATAAAATGGGTGGTTTGGTT
>NW_028261170.1:0-15000 GCF_056163025.1 Triticum urartu | reverse complement strand
GCACGATCTTCACAGGTATCACTTTTCACGATACCTAAAAGGTGGAATAGCGATTTTCGAACCATTTCCTATAAGAGAATGGTTTCCATTACTTTGAGAAATGGATTCTTATATCAAACTATAGCTATTGCATTAAAGAAGAAAAGAAACTAATAGAAGTCGAAGACGCGGAATGATAGTGAATAGAGAGAAAGATTCTTCTGATTTTCTTGTTTCTATCTACTAGACGCCGTAGAGAATTGAGAATTTTCATGTCTTTCAATTCTCGTACTCGTAATTGGAAAGTTATGGAAGGAGACCCATCATTTTGCAATGAAAACAACATATAAAACTCTGGACAATTTCGAAATCAGGCCAAGCGTCTTAATACATATGCAAAAAAATTCATTATTGGCCCACCATTGATTAGAAGATTTAGCTTGTATGAATCGCTATTGGTTTGATACGAATAATGACAATCGTTTCAGTATGTTAAGGATACAGATGTATCCACAATTCATTTAGAGTTACTTAATAGTCTATTTCTTATACCATATCTCTATCCCGTGAAATTCTCGAGCCAAAAGATGGATGCATATGCTGTGTTTCATTTTGCTAAATGATATCAATTAAATGGTGTATCAATTCCATAAATTGCATATAGCAATAAATAAATCAGCAAAATTCTTTCTAATATTTTAGATAGAAGAAACATTTCTTCTATCTAAAATATTAGAAAGAATGTACCCTTCTATCCAAATCCAATTTGCATCGATAAAATAAATCCAAATTCCAGTAGTAGATGAATAATTGCAAATTTGTGTGTGTACGAGATTAGAATAACTTCAAAATAACTGACATAATTTTGTATTTTTCCTGATCAGAAAAATACATGAAAAAGAAAGGAGGTAGAAAAATTTTTGGATTTATGGTTAAAGAAGAAAAAGAAGAAAACAGGGGTTCTGTTGAATTTCAAGTATTCAGTTTCACCAATAAGATACGGAGACTTGCTTCACATTTGGAATTACACAAAAAAGATTTTTCATCGGAAAGAGGTCTACGAAGACTTTTGGGAAAACGTCGACGTTTGCTGGCTTATTTGGCAAAGAAAAATAGAGTACGTTATAAGAAATTAATCGGTCAGTTGAATATTCGGGAGCAGTAATTTAATCGTTCAAATTTTTTTCTTGTTTTATTATTTTTTTAGTAGTCTTATAGTAGTCTTAGATTTTTCATTTTGATGAGCCTCGCTTTGAGGAATTCATGGAATAATCCATTTTCATGGAATAATGAATTAAGGAAGAAAGGATATGAGTCTACCGCTTACAAGAAAAGATCTCATGATAGTCAATATGGGCCCTCAACACCCATCAATGCATGGTGTTCTTCGACTGATCGTTACTCTCGATGGTGAGGATGTTATTGATTGTGAACCCATATTAGGGTATTTACACAGAGGAATGGAAAAAATCGCGGAAAACCGAACTATTATACAATACTTACCTTATGTAACAAGGTGGGATTATTTAGCTACTATGTTTACAGAAGCAATAACAGTAAATGCACCAGAATTCTTGGAGAATATTCAAATACCACAAAGAGCCAGCTATATTAGGGTAATTATGTTAGAATTAAGCCGGATAGCTTCTCACTTGCTATGGCTTGGACCTTTTATGGCGGATCTCGGCGCACAGACTCCTTTTTTCTATATTTTTAGAGAGAGAGAATTAATATATGATCTATTTGAAGCTGCTACAGGTATGCGAATGATGCACAATTACTTTCGCATCGGAGGAGTAGCCGCCGATCTACCTTATGGATGGATCGATAAATGTTTAGATTTCTGTGATTATTTTTTACGCGGAGTTGTTGAATATCAACAACTTATTACACAGAATCCAATTTTTTTAGAGCGAGTTGAAGGAGTAGGTTTTATTAGCGGAGAAGAAGCAGTAAATTGGGGCTTATCGGGACCGATGTTACGAGCTTCTGGAATACAATGGGATCTTCGTAAAGTAGATCCTTATGAGTCTTACAACCAATTTGATTGGAAAGTCCAATGGCAAAAAGAAGGGGATTCGTTAGCTCGCTATTTAGTACGAATTGGTGAAATGAGGGAATCCATCAAAATAATTCAACAAGCTGTAGAAAAAATTCCTGGAGGACCTTATGAAAATTTAGAAGTCCGACGCTTTAAGAAAGAAAATAATTCTGAATGGAATGATTTTGAGTATAAATTTCTTGGTAAAAAACCTTCGCCCAATTTTGAATTGTCAAGACAAGAGCTTTATGTAAGAGTAGAAGCCCCAAAAGGTGAATTAGGGATTTATCTAGTAGGAGATGATAGCCTTTTCCCCTGGAGATGGAAAATCCGTCCACCCGGGTTTATTAATTTGCAAATTCTTCCTCAGCTAGTTAAAAAAATGAAATTGGCTGATATCATGACGATATTAGGTAGTATAGATATCATTATGGGGGAAGTTGATCGTTGAAATGATAATAGATAGGGTAGAGGTAGAAACTATCAATTCTTTTTCGAAATTGGAATTATTAAAAGAAGTCTATGGACTGATATCGATTCTACCCATTTTGACCCTCCTTTTGGGAATAACAATAGAGGTACTCGTAATTGTGTGGTTAGAAAGAGAAATATCTGCGTCGATACAACAACGTATTGGTCCTGAATATGCTGGCCCCCTGGGCCTGCTTCAAGCTATAGCAGATGGGACTAAGCTACTTTTTAAAGAAGATATTCTGCCATCCCGAGGAGATATTTCTTTATTTAGCATTGGACCCTCTATAGCAGTCATATCAGTTTTATTAAGTTTTTTAGTTATCCCTTTGGGATATCATTTTGTTTTAGCCGATCTTAGTATTGGTGTTTTTTTATGGATTGCCATTTCAAGTATAGCTCCTATTGGTCTTCTTATGGCAGGATATAGCTCAAATAATAAATATTCTTTTTCAGGCGGTCTACGAGCTGCTGCTCAATCCATTAGTTATGAAATACCATTAACTTTTTGTGTGCTAGCAATATCTCTACGTGTGATTCGTTAAAATAGATCTTTTTCCTATAAAATCCATTAACTATTTATATTCCTTTTCTTATTTAGTATTTGGGTTGGTAAGTTAAACTAGATAGCTATATGAGTGAAACAAAACAGCTTATAAATTTGTAGTAAAAAGAAAAAATCTCATTTCCTACGTACAAGAAAAAAGTGGAAGTAAACATAAGCAGTGTAAACTCTTTATCCCAAGGTTGATATTTTTTAATTAGTCATCATATCTTGAAGCGGCCAAGAATAAAGGATTCACGATATGGAATTCCATTACTAGAATACTCCTAGTTATTACTATAACTTAATAATCCATAAGAAGAATCCACCAAAAGTTAGTGAAGGGTTAGGAACACTAAAGTACATAAAGGATTAGTAATGGAAAATCTAAAACATTAGAGATTTTTGCCCATAAAAGGAATCATAATAAGGACTTGCAATTTGTAGAAATTATCAAGTAGTACTTTCTTCGGATTCCGATCCAGAGTATGTTCCCATTCACTTGTTAAGGAAATGGCTATCAAGAACGAATTAACCCTTTATCCATTTTTTCTTTTTAAATACCCCCTCCCTGGGGAAAGAAGAATAGTAAAAAAGATATGGAGTGCACTAGAAAAAATTTTCATTATTTCCTTCCTCTATCCATATTCATGCAGAATTGCTCATGAACTAATACCCAACTCTTTCCATTTATTAATTGAATTCCTATAACAAGTAACAAGTGTTTTATTCCAAGATTAAGTTATTACTGAACAAAGAAAAATTTTCATTATATTATAAAGGATGAGATCAATTCGGAAGCGCTTTTTCTTATTCTAGCAGACGGAATTCCTTTGGTCTAATTTAGGACTTTCAAATCTATTTTATTTTATCTAATTCTATCTACGCCCCCGGGGCTAGGAACAAAACAGTCCTTTCCTTTTTCTGATCATAGAGAAGCCGTATGAAGCTAAGGTTTCATGTACGGTTTTGAAATAGCGGTGGGAACTGTGATGTTATCACCGACTATGATTATCTAACAGTTCAAGTACAGTTGATATAGTTGAAGCACAGTCAAAATACGGTTTTTTTGGATGGAATATTTGGCGTCAGCCTATAGGTTTTCTGGTTTTTTTAATTTCTTCTTTGGCAGAATGTGAAAGATTACCCTTTGATTTACCAGAAGCGGAGGAAGAATTAGTAGCAGGTTACCAAACTGAATATTCCGGTATCAAATATGGTTTATTTTATCTTGTTTCTTACCTAAATTTATTAGTTTCTTCTTTATTTGTAACAGTTCTCTACTTGGGCGGGTGGAATTTATCTATTCCCTATATATCCTTTTTTGATTTTTTCCAAATGAATAAAGCAGTTGGAATTTTGGAAATGACAATGGGTATATTTATTACATTAACTAAAGCTTATTTATTTCTCTTCATTTCTATCACAATAAGATGGACTTTACCGAGGATGAGAATGGATCAGTTATTAAATCTTGGATGGAAATTTCTTTTACCTATTTCCCTGGGCAATCTCTTATTAACAACCTCTTCTCAACTTGTTTCACTATAAATAAGATAATACAATAATAGTAAGAATATTTTCAACACAAAAGCTCTCTCAAACAAGAGAAAGAAACATATCTTTTTCATAGATATTTAGAATGAATATGTTCCCTATGGTAACTGGGTTCATGAGTTATGGTCAACAAACAATACGTGCTACAAGGTACATAGGTCAAAGTTTCATAACTACCTTATCCCACACAAATCGTTTACCTATAACGATTCACTACCCTTATGAAAAATCAATTACACCAGAGCGTTTCCGAGGGCGAATCCACTTTGAATTTGATAAATGTATTGCTTGTGAAGTATGTGTTCGCGTATGTCCGATAGATTTACCCGTTGTGGATTGGAGATTTGAAAAGGATATTAAAAGAAAACAATTGCTTAATTATAGTATTGATTTCGGAGTTTGTATATTTTGTGGCAATTGTGTTGAGTACTGTCCAACAAGCTGTTTATCAATGACTGAAGAATATGAACTTTCTACCTATGATCGTCATGAATTGAATTACAATCAAATTGCTTTAAGTCGGTTACCAATCTCCATAATGGGAGATTACACAATTCAAACAATTAGGAATTCGTCTGAAAGTAAAATAAACAAAGAAAAATCTTCGAATTCAAGAACGATTACTGATTACTAAACTTTGATTTTGTCTTTCTGTTATAAAAATCTAATAATTCTTTATTAAACTTTAAAATTAAACTATAAAGAAAAACGAAAAACTACTGCTTATTGGAAATTATTTCTTATTTTAAATCAGACTAGATTTTCGTGATATAATATAATTTATAACTATAAGTTTATACACAAAAAAATACCCTAATCCTTTTTTCCTTCCTTGAATCCTTTAGTTTTAGTCAGTTCATGAAAAATTTTATACTATTAATTTCTTTTTATCCATAATGGATTTACCTGGACCAATACATGAGATTCTTATGCTATTTGGGGGATTTGTTCTTCTACTAGGGGGTCTAGGAGTAGTATTACTTACCAACCCCATTTATTCTGCCTTTTCGCTGGGATTAGTTCTTGTTTGTATATCCTTATTCTATTTTTTATTAAATTCCTACTTTGTAGCTGTCGCACAACTTCTTATTTATGTGGGAGCCATAAATGTCTTGATCATATTCGCTGTAATGTTCGTAAATGGCTCAGAATGGTCTAAAGATAAGAATTATTGGACTATTGGAGATGGGTTCACTTCACTCGTTTGTATAACTATTGTTTTTTCACTAATGACTACTATCCCAGATACGTCGTGGTATGGAATTCTTTGGACTACAAGATCAAACCAAATAGTAGAACAGGGTCTCATAAATAATGTTCAACAAATTGGAATTCATTTAGCAACCGATTTTTATCTTCCGTTTGAACTCATTTCCATAATTCTTCTAGTTTCTTTAATAGGTGCAATTACTATGGCTCGGCAATAAGAAAACTTAGAAAAAGTACAAATTATAAGAATTGCAAATCTAAAATAAATAACTAAAGAATCACAATTTTGATTTAGTAAAATCCATCTACTGCCAACAAATACCTCCTTTTTTTTTTTTTTTTTTTTCTTTTGTTGTGTAATTGTTCTATTGTAATTAATTGAATCGGTTCAATTCTTGCCCTCATATTGAAATGAATCGAGATTGATAAGGAGTTAGTTAATGATGTTTGAGCATGTACTTTTTTTGAGTGTCTATTTATTTTCGATTGGTATCTATGGATTGATCACAAGCCGAAACATGGTTAGAGCTCTAATATGTCTTGAACTTATACTGAATTCAATTAATCTAAATCTCGTAACATTTTCTGATCTATTTGATAGTCGCCAATTAAAAGGAGATATTTTCGCAATTTTTGTTATAGCCCTTGCAGCTGCTGAAGCCGCTATTGGACTATCCATTCTTTCTTCCATCCATCGTAATAGGAAATCCACTCGTATCAATCAATCTAATTTATTGAATAATTAGACTTTTGAATAATTAGACATAGAATCCTCTAAACAAAGGCGCACATATTAAAATAAATAGAAATCAATACTATTTTCTTAGTATTATTTGAGAATATCCATTTTTTTTAGTAGATTATTGCATAGTATTCTTTTTCACTTAAATGAATTTTTGTATTTGTAATTCATTGATATTGCAATTTGAATATTGCAATAATTTATATTGAAAAGACGATAGCCAATTTATTGGCTAATTCGAATTCGTCTGTACAATTCGTAAAATTCTTTCTTATTTCTTATTTATTGTTGAAATCCAAAATTAAAGTCTCTTGGCTCTCTTCACGCTTTCTCACAAACAGATTAAAAAATAGATTTTTTTTTTTGAAGTTTGGATAAACCATTGCTTCGTCTGGTGTCTACAATACATATGACTCATTATAGTACTAATTTCATTTTTACCAGATCGAAAAATTTTATGTTGAAAAGAAAAATTTATAGATCCAATGTCACATTCCGTAAAAATTTACGATACATGTATAGGATGCACTCAATGTGTACGAGCTTGTCCAACAGATGTATTAGAAATGATACCCTGGGATGGATGTAAAGCCAAGCAAATTGCTTCCGCGCCGAGAACCGAAGATTGTGTGGGTTGTAAGAGATGTGAATCTGCCTGCCCGACAGATTTTTTAAGTGTCCGCGTTTATTTAGGGCCTGAAACAACACGTAGCATGGCTCTATCTTATTGATACGTTACAAAAAACTTCACTCGAATCGTCTGATTCCTCTTTACCGAAGAAGCCTGTGCTCGAAATAATCGAGCACGGGCTTTTCTGGTCAAAACGTATCTTGTCTTTATCACTTTATCATGAGTTATTTTCCTTGGTTAACAATACTTGTTGTTTTGCCGATATTTGCAGGTTCATTAATTTTCTTTTTACCTCATAAGGGAAACAAAGTCGTTAGGTGGTATACTATATCTATTTGTTTATTAGAATTCCTTCTAATGACTTATGCGTTCTGTTATCATTTCCAACTGGAGGATCCCTTAATCCAATTAAAGGAGGATTATAAATGGATAGATGTCTTCGATTTCCACTGGAGATTGGGAATCGATGGACTTTCATTAGGATCTATTTTATTGACAGGATTTATCACTACTTTAGCTACTTTAGCAGCTTGGCCAATTACACGGAATTCGCGATTATTCTATTTCCTGATGCTCGCAATGTATAGTGGTCAAATAGGATTATTTTCTTCGCGAGACCTTTTACTTTTTTTTATCATGTGGGAGTTAGAATTAATTCCTGTTTACTTACTTTTATCCATGTGGGGGGGGAAGAGGCGTCTATATTCAGCTACAAAGTTTATTTTGTATACTGCAGGCGGTTCCATTTTTTTCTTAATCGGAGTTCTGGGTATGGGCTTATATGGTTCCAACGAACCAGGATTAGATTTGGAAAGATTAATTAATCAATCATACCCTGCAACCTTGGAAATACTTTTATATTTTGGCTTCCTTATTGCTTATGCTGTCAAATTGCCGATTATACCCCTACATACGTGGTTACCAGATACCCATGGGGAAGCACATTATAGTACATGTATGCTTTTAGCGGGAATATTATTAAAGATGGGAGCATATGGATTGATTCGGATCAACATGGAATTGTTACCTCATGCTCATTATCTATTTTCGCCCTGGTTAGTAATAATAGGAGCGATCCAAATAATCTATGCAGCTTCAACTTCTCTTGGTCAACGAAATTTCAAAAAAAGAATAGCTTATTCCTCTGTATCTCACATGGGTTTCATAATTATAGGAATTGGTTCCATAACCAACATTGGACTCAATGGAGCTATTTTACAAATATTATCCCATGGATTTATTGGTGCTACACTTTTTTTCTTGGCAGGAACCGCTTCTGATAGAATGCGTCTTGTTTATCTCGAAGAACTGGGGGGAATATCTATCCCAATGCCTAAAATTTTTACCATGTTTAGTAGCTTTTCAATGGCTTCTCTTGCCTTACCAGGAATGAGTGGTTTTGTCGCAGAATTAGTAGTATTTTTTGGACTAATTACTAGTCCAAAATTTCTGTTAATGCCAAAAACACTAATTACTTTTGTAATGGCAATTGGAATGATATTAACTCCTATTTATTTATTATCTATGTTACGCCAGATGTTCTATGGATACAAGCTATTTAATGTTCCAAACGCAAATTTTGTGGATTCTGGACCACGAGAACTCTTTATTTTAATCTGTATCTTTTTACCAGTAATAGGAATTGGTATTTATCCAGATTTTGTTCTCTCCCTATCCGTTGACAGGGTAGAGGCTCTCTTATCCAATTATTATCCTAAATAGGTTTGCTTTTTTTTACTCGTCTGCTCTATTAATGCAGAAATAAGTAAAAAAGTATATAATGCAGAAATAAGTAAAAAAGTATAATTAGATCTATCTCGAATTTTTGAGAACCCTTTGATAAGGCGTTCAAGGGGTTCTCAAATAAAACATAAAAGTAAAAACCTTCATTTCATGAAGGTTTTATTTTATGTAATCATTTAGGTGTTAATGTAAACGAACCATAACTATGTAAGCCTATTCCTAATAGATTTATACCAAAATAACAAATCCAAATTATAAGAAATCCTATCAAAGCTATAAGTGCAGAATTCGTACCCTTCCAATTTGGATTTGTTCTACTATGTAAATAAATTGCGAATATGGTCCAAGTAATAAATGCCCAAGTTTCCTTAGGATCCCAATTCCAATAGGATCCCCAGGCCTCATTAGCCCATACTGCTCCACAAAGAATACCTACGGTTAAAAGGGTAAATCCTAGGCTAATGACACGATAACTCCAAGAATCCAAACGCTCCGTTAATTGATATTTGTAATAATTTGGAAATGAAGGGACAGAGGTTCTTTTTAAAGCACTTCTTTTTGCATAAAAATATTTAATATCACTAAAGAAAAATGTTTTATTTAAAACATTTTTTTTCTTTTTAGAAAAGAAATGGAAATTATTTCGAAATCTAATGATTAGAATAGCGGCAGATAATAAGGATCCGCACAAAAGAGTTGCATAGCTTAATAACATCATACTGACATGCATCATTAACCACTGAGATTGTAGAGCAGGTACTAGTATCGTGGATTGATGCATTTCAGTTAAAAGACCCGATGTGGCAAAGCCTTGCGTTAAAATAGTACTTGGCGTAGTTATTGTGCTTAAATCATTTTTAGAGTTCTGTATTTTAGGAATGGTATGAAGAATATACAGGGCCCATGAAAGGAAGATCAATGACTCATATAAATTACTTAATGGAAAATGTCCCGAGGAAGCCCAACGAGAAACTAAGAATCCTGTTATAGAGAAAAAAGTAACTATCATTCCTTTTTCTGACGAATCGCGTAATCCTCCAAGTTCACGAACTAATAAGGTTATAAAATGAATCGTAATCACAATTGAAATCGTTGAGAAAGAGATATGAGTTAGTATATGTTCTAAAGTTGCAAATAGCATAAGGGGAAGGTCCCATTACAAAATTGTAAATTTCGAATTGATTTCTAATCTATTGTATTCTTTTTCAAGAATGCCGCCACTCGGATTCGAACCGAGATGCTTGAGCACTGCTTCCTAAGAGCAGCGTGTCTACCAATTTCACCATGGCGGCTAACTTCAAATAATAGGTAACTTAAAAGAATAATAGCTATTATCTTGGGAATCGTCGATATTGGGAAAGTCCATAAAATTTAGGAACATTAGAGTTTTCATTAAAATAGACTTCGTTTGGTAGTATCGTTTCCATTTTTTTTTTTTACAATAAACTCTTGCTTTGCCCAATAGAAACACAAACACTGCTTGAAAGAGTTGGAACTTCTTTTTTCTAACTTGCAATTATAGAACTAATTTTTTCTAATTAATTTCCCCTTTACATTTTGAAAATTCTTTCAATACAATGAAAAAAATCCAAAAGGGTTTCTATTTAATGATGAAATTAAAATAAAATGGATAAATAGAAAAGGCTTTTTGGATTTTTTAAAAATTTCTAGAATGAAAGTCTTTATGCTCTTATTAATAAGATTTACTAACCTTATGATTTTGGAGAAGATAGGTGGAAGTTGTAAGTCCTATTGTAAGAATACTCCACTTTTCATAATTTTCCTAATAGAATATGAGGATTCTATTAGGAAAATTATGAAAAGTTCATTGATAGGAAAAGAATACTTAGCACACAGTATACCAAACAAAACTTTTTTTTTCTTGTATATATAAGATAAGAGGGGTTTTTTGTTCTAAGAATATTGTACCGAGTAATTCGACACATAAAAGTACATTCAAAGAAGAATCCAAATTATTAAATAATTGGAATTCTTTTTTGATAAGTCAATTCATATTATTCCAAAATCTTATTATTTGTTTGTTGCCCAGAAAAACCCTTTGGTTTTGGATGCTCATTACCGCTCGAAAATGATCTTGATTTTACTAAAGAATAAGATTGTACTATGGAAAAATAAGTCTTTTTCTTCCAAATATTTTTACGAATACGCTTTTTTGACATTGAAGTACGTTTTTTTGGAACTGCCATTCAAAAAGGAAATTACTTTTTTCTAGTTGTATGTGAAAGACATCTATTGCTGCAAATCAATCCTTCTTTCTTCTTTTTATTAGTATTTATACTTAGATACTGAAAGATACTTAAATTTTGAATTATTTTTTACTTCATTTTGTCTAATGCGGATAAGACAACAAGAATTTTTTAACATTTTTTCTTTATATATTTTATACTTTTTTTTTAATAATATAGAATATATAGAAGGGTTTCTCATTTAAATCTATTTATATCTATTTATATATCAAGTATACTCCATATATAGATATATGGTATGGAAGCCTATCCCCCATATAAGATAAGACGGGGGGATAAAAAGAAGGGAAAATGAAAATAGTTAATTAAGTTCAGAATGGTATTCCATAAAGGAAAGGAATTCCAATCAAAACAAAAAATACTGAGTCTCTTAAACAAGACATTCTAAAACTTAGGTAATTTATAGTCATTAGAATTTTAGTTCTATATGAAGTAAGGACTATTCGATAATTTCTTATAAACATAGGTTTTCATTGGAATTCACTCAATCAGTTAATTATGGAACAAGAGAGCTGTTTCATCTTTGTTTTAAAGAAATATAAAAATGAATTATGAATAGAAAGTAAAATGATTCCACTTTTTTTTTTTTATTTTTATAAATATCTTTATTTAGTTAATAAAATAACTTCGTTACCTAGTTATTTTATTAACTTTTTTAATTTAACCAACTAAACCCATTCTTAATTTTTAATTATTTCAATGAGATAAATTTTGGAAAAATTAAGAATTTCAGTATTTTTTCTTATTCTTTTTATTTATTCTTTCAGAAAGAGATAAGAATTGGTTTGGTGAATCGGAAACAATTTTATAGAAAAATTGAAGTAAAAATTGAAGTAAAAATTGCAATTTCTTTTCTTATGGAACATACATATCAATATGCATGGGTAATCCCTCTTCTCCCACTTCCAGTTATTATGTCAATGGGATTTGGCCTTATTCTTATTCCGACAGCAACAAAAAATCTTCGTCGCATATGGGCTTTTCCTAGTGTTTTACTCTTAAGTATAGCTATGGTATTCTCAGTTCAACTGTCTATTCAACAAATAAATGGAAGTTCGATCTATCAATATCTATGGTCTTGGACCGTCAATAATGATTTTTCTTTAGAATTTGGATACTTGATTGACCCACTTACTTCTATTATGTTAATACTAATTACTACTGTAGGAATCCTGGTTCTTATTTATAGTGATGGTTATATGTCTCACGATGAAGGATATTTGAGATTTTTTGTTTATATAAGTTTTTTCAATACTTCCATGTTGGGATTGGTTACTAGCTCCAATTTGATACAAATTTATTTTTTTTGGGAACTCGTGGGAATGTGTTCTTATTTATTGATAGGCTTTTGGTTTACACGACCAATCGCAGCGAGTGCTTGTCAAAAAGCTTTTGTAACTAATCGTGTAGGGGATTTTGGTCTATTATTAGGAATTTTAGGTTTTTTTTGGATAACAGGTAGTTTAGAGTTTAGGGATTTGTTCAAAATAGCTAATAACTGGATTCCTAATAATGGAATTAACTCTTTACTTACTACTTTGTGTGCTTTTTTATTATTCCTTGGTGCAGTTGCGAAATCCGCACAATTCCCTCTTCACGTATGGTTACCCGATGCTATGGAAGGGCCCACTCCTATTTCGGCTCTTATACACGCAGCAACTATGGTTGCTGCGGGAATTTTTCTTCTAGCTCGACTTCTTCCTCTTTTCATATCTTTACCTTTGATAATGAGTTTTATTTCTTTAGTAGGTACAATAACACTATTCTTAGGAGCTACTTTAGCTCTTGCTCAGAGAGATATTAAAAGAAGCTTAGCCTATTCTACAATGTCTCAATTGGGTTATATGATGTTAGCTCTAGGTATAGGTTCTTATCAAGCTGCTTTATTCCATTTGATCACTCATGCTTATTCAAAAGCTTTATTGTTCTTGGGATCCGGATCCGTTATTCATTCAATGGAACCTCTTGTTGGATATTCACCAGATAAAAGTCAAAATATGGTTCTTATGGGCGGTTTAAGAAAATACATTCCAATCACAAGAACTACTTTTTTATGGGGTACACTTTCTCTTTGTGGTATTCCACCTCTTGCTTGCTTCTGGTCCAAAGATGAAATCCTTAGTAATAGTTGGTTGTATTCGCCCTTTTTTGGAATAATAGCCTCCTTTACTGCAGGATTAACTGCCTTTTATATGTTTCGGATATATTTACTTACATTTGATGGGTATTTGCGTGTTCATTTTCAAAATTACAGTAGCACTAAAGAGAGTTCCTTGTATTCAATATCCTTATGGGGAAAAAGGATACCCAAAGGAGTGAATAGGGATTTCGTTTTATCAACAACGAAGAGTGGAGTTTCTTTTTTTTCACAAAATATACCAAAAATTCAAGGTAATACAAGAAATAGGATAGGATCCTTTACTACGTCTTTTGGGGCTAAAAAAACTTTTGCCTATCCGCATGAAACGGGAAATACTATGTTATTTCCTCTTCTTATATTACTACTTTTCACTTTGTTCATTGGATTCATAGGAATCTCTTTTGATAATGGAGGAATTGGTAATGGAATAGCAGAGTTAACCATATTATCAAAGTGGTTAACTCCCTCAATAAACTTTACCCAGGAAAGTTCTAATTCTTTTGTAAATTCATATGAATTTATTACTAATGCAATTTCTTCTGTAAGTCTAGCTATCTTTGGTTTATTCATAGCATATATCTTCTATGGATCCGCTTATTCTTTTTTTCAGAATTTGGATTTAATAAACTCTTTTTACAAAGGAAATCCTAAAAAAGAATTTTTAGATCAAGTAAAAAAAAATATATACAGTTGGTCATATAATCGTGGTTATATAGATATTTTCTATACTAGGGTCTTTACCCTCGGTATAAGAGGGTTAACCGAACTCACGGAGTTTTTTGATAAGGGTGTTATTGATGGAATTACCAATGGAGTGGGTCTTGCTAGTTTTTGTATAGGAGAGGAAATTAAATATGTAGGGGGAGGTCGAATCTCGTCTTATTTATTCTTTTTTTTATGTTATGTATCTGTGTTTTTATTCTTTTTTCTTTCTTAAGTTAAGGAATTTACAACAAGTCTCTTGCAAAAATAACTATCCTATCCCCTTTCTACAATCTCTCTATATCCTTGTTACATAAGGTAAGTATTGTATAATAGTTCGGTTTTCCGCGATTTTTTCCATTCCTCTGTGTAAATACCCTAATATGGGTTCACAATCAATAACATCCTCACCATCGAGAGTAACGATCAGTCGAAGAACACCATGCATTGATGGGTGTTGAGGGCCCATATTGACTATCATGAGATCTTTTCTTGTAAGCGGTAGACTCATATCCTTTCTTCCTTAATTCATTATTCCATGAAAATGGATTATTCCATGAATTCCTCAAAGCGAGGCTCATCAAAATGAAAAATCTAAGACTACTATAAGACTACTAAAAAAATAATAAAACAAGAAAAAAATTTGAACGATTAAATTACTGCTCCCGAATATTCAACTGACCGATTAATTTCTTATAACGTACTCTATTTTTCTTTGCCAAATAAGCCAGCAAACGTCGACGTTTTCCCAAAAGTCTTCGTAGACCTCTTTCCGATGAAAAATCTTTTTGTGTAATTCCAAATGTGAAGCAAGTCTCCGTATCTTATTGGTGAAACTGAATACTTGAAATTCAACAGAACCCCTGTTTTCTTCTTTTTCTTCTTTAACCATAAATCCAAAAATTTTTCTACCTCCTTTCTTTTTCATGTATTTTTCTGATCAGGAAAAATACAAAATTATGTCAGTTATTTTG
>NW_028261169.1:32500-33873 GCF_056163025.1 Triticum urartu | reverse complement strand
ATTTCACTTGCCTGTCTACGGTTCCCTTGCGTGTGCTCGGGATAGGTGTTTTGTATAAATGTTTCGCCGTATTATTAAGTATTCTCCTTTAGTTTTTTTCTCTATCTAGAAGTGGAATAGAATAACCCGGTTGAAGGGTAATGATCATACGTCTGTAATGCATTGTATGGCCCAGAATAGGTCCTATTCTTCTACCTTTTCCAGGTAGTCGATGCTATTCACAGCTACCACCTTAACACCAAAGAAGAGTTCGACCCAATGCTTTATTTCTGTCTTAGTGAATCCCGATTCGACATTAAAAGTATATTGATTCTTTCCAATAAACGAAGACTTTTTTCTGTAAATACTGCGTATTTGATTCCATCCATAAATCGACTTTCCCTCCTATGCTCTGAGTTCCAGTATCGATAAGAATTCGAGTTCTTATTGTTCTTATGTTATGGTATGAATATACCATACCAATTCGTTATGTATGGATGATGGATGAGATTCCATGGATAGAGAGCCAGTTCCAATAGACTTATGGAATGTTCCCGTTCGTGTGCATCCAGCAGGAATTGAACCCGCAAATTTACCAATTATGAGTTGGGCGCTTTAACCATTCAGCCATGGATGCTTAACAGGGATCATCGTACATCGTAAATAACCAATTTTCATATAGAAAGACATATCATAGAAAAATGAAATCGAAAATATTCCGAGATGGCAAATATTCGGAGATGACTATGAAAACACCTCTCTGGATCCTCGAATTGAAAGAGAGATTGAGAGGGATCAAGAATCCTAATTCTCGCTATTTGGAATGGATCCAATTCTATTGAGTCTGACTCATAGTGATCATTTCTCTTTAGCAAAGAATGACCTTGGTTATCAAAGGATTGAACAACCGGGATCCATTTACTTATGATACCTAGTTGGCATTGATAACAAGGATCTAATGAATTATGAGTTTAATAGATCCTCTTTAGCAGAAAGACGTATATTCCTTGCTCATTATCAGACAATCACTTATTCCCAAACCTCGTGTGGGACTAATCGTTTTCATTTACCATCTCATGGAAAACCCTTTTCGTTCCGCTTAGCCCTATCGGGTATTTTAGTGATAGGTTCTGTAGGAACTGGACGATCCTATTTGGTCAAATACCTAACGAAAAATTACGATTTTCCTTTCATTAAGGTACGAGGGCTTCTTATTCCACAAGAACGAAAGCACCTTTTCATTCTTTCATATACTAGGGGTTTTTACTTGGAAAAGACAATGTTCCATACTAAAGGATTCGGGTCCATAACCACGAGTTCCAGTGCACTAGATCTTGTAGCACTTAGCAACGAAGCCCTATCCATTAGTATTCCACATAAGAAATCCATTCTAG
>NW_028261169.1:0-15000 GCF_056163025.1 Triticum urartu | reverse complement strand
TAACTGACATAATTTTGTATTTTTCCTGATCAGAAAAATACATGAAAAAGAAAGGAGGTAGAAAAATTTTTGGATTTATGGTTAAAGAAGAAAAAGAAGAAAACAGGGGTTCTGTTGAATTTCAAGTATTCAGTTTCACCAATAAGATACGGAGACTTGCTTCACATTTGGAATTACACAAAAAAGATTTTTCATCGGAAAGAGGTCTACGAAGACTTTTGGGAAAACGTCGACGTTTGCTGGCTTATTTGGCAAAGAAAAATAGAGTACGTTATAAGAAATTAATCGGTCAGTTGAATATTCGGGAGCAGTAATTTAATCGTTCAAATTTTTTTCTTGTTTTATTATTTTTTTAGTAGTCTTATAGTAGTCTTAGATTTTTCATTTTGATGAGCCTCGCTTTGAGGAATTCATGGAATAATCCATTTTCATGGAATAATGAATTAAGGAAGAAAGGATATGAGTCTACCGCTTACAAGAAAAGATCTCATGATAGTCAATATGGGCCCTCAACACCCATCAATGCATGGTGTTCTTCGACTGATCGTTACTCTCGATGGTGAGGATGTTATTGATTGTGAACCCATATTAGGGTATTTACACAGAGGAATGGAAAAAATCGCGGAAAACCGAACTATTATACAATACTTACCTTATGTAACAAGGTGGGATTATTTAGCTACTATGTTTACAGAAGCAATAACAGTAAATGCACCAGAATTCTTGGAGAATATTCAAATACCACAAAGAGCCAGCTATATTAGGGTAATTATGTTAGAATTAAGCCGGATAGCTTCTCACTTGCTATGGCTTGGACCTTTTATGGCGGATCTCGGCGCACAGACTCCTTTTTTCTATATTTTTAGAGAGAGAGAATTAATATATGATCTATTTGAAGCTGCTACAGGTATGCGAATGATGCACAATTACTTTCGCATCGGAGGAGTAGCCGCCGATCTACCTTATGGATGGATCGATAAATGTTTAGATTTCTGTGATTATTTTTTACGCGGAGTTGTTGAATATCAACAACTTATTACACAGAATCCAATTTTTTTAGAGCGAGTTGAAGGAGTAGGTTTTATTAGCGGAGAAGAAGCAGTAAATTGGGGCTTATCGGGACCGATGTTACGAGCTTCTGGAATACAATGGGATCTTCGTAAAGTAGATCCTTATGAGTCTTACAACCAATTTGATTGGAAAGTCCAATGGCAAAAAGAAGGGGATTCGTTAGCTCGCTATTTAGTACGAATTGGTGAAATGAGGGAATCCATCAAAATAATTCAACAAGCTGTAGAAAAAATTCCTGGAGGACCTTATGAAAATTTAGAAGTCCGACGCTTTAAGAAAGAAAATAATTCTGAATGGAATGATTTTGAGTATAAATTTCTTGGTAAAAAACCTTCGCCCAATTTTGAATTGTCAAGACAAGAGCTTTATGTAAGAGTAGAAGCCCCAAAAGGTGAATTAGGGATTTATCTAGTAGGAGATGATAGCCTTTTCCCCTGGAGATGGAAAATCCGTCCACCCGGGTTTATTAATTTGCAAATTCTTCCTCAGCTAGTTAAAAAAATGAAATTGGCTGATATCATGACGATATTAGGTAGTATAGATATCATTATGGGGGAAGTTGATCGTTGAAATGATAATAGATAGGGTAGAGGTAGAAACTATCAATTCTTTTTCGAAATTGGAATTATTAAAAGAAGTCTATGGACTGATATCGATTCTACCCATTTTGACCCTCCTTTTGGGAATAACAATAGAGGTACTCGTAATTGTGTGGTTAGAAAGAGAAATATCTGCGTCGATACAACAACGTATTGGTCCTGAATATGCTGGCCCCCTGGGCCTGCTTCAAGCTATAGCAGATGGGACTAAGCTACTTTTTAAAGAAGATATTCTGCCATCCCGAGGAGATATTTCTTTATTTAGCATTGGACCCTCTATAGCAGTCATATCAGTTTTATTAAGTTTTTTAGTTATCCCTTTGGGATATCATTTTGTTTTAGCCGATCTTAGTATTGGTGTTTTTTTATGGATTGCCATTTCAAGTATAGCTCCTATTGGTCTTCTTATGGCAGGATATAGCTCAAATAATAAATATTCTTTTTCAGGCGGTCTACGAGCTGCTGCTCAATCCATTAGTTATGAAATACCATTAACTTTTTGTGTGCTAGCAATATCTCTACGTGTGATTCGTTAAAATAGATCTTTTTCCTATAAAATCCATTAACTATTTATATTCCTTTTCTTATTTAGTATTTGGGTTGGTAAGTTAAACTAGATAGCTATATGAGTGAAACAAAACAGCTTATAAATTTGTAGTAAAAAGAAAAAATCTCATTTCCTACGTACAAGAAAAAAGTGGAAGTAAACATAAGCAGTGTAAACTCTTTATCCCAAGGTTGATATTTTTTAATTAGTCATCATATCTTGAAGCGGCCAAGAATAAAGGATTCACGATATGGAATTCCATTACTAGAATACTCCTAGTTATTACTATAACTTAATAATCCATAAGAAGAATCCACCAAAAGTTAGTGAAGGGTTAGGAACACTAAAGTACATAAAGGATTAGTAATGGAAAATCTAAAACATTAGAGATTTTTGCCCATAAAAGGAATCATAATAAGGACTTGCAATTTGTAGAAATTATCAAGTAGTACTTTCTTCGGATTCCGATCCAGAGTATGTTCCCATTCACTTGTTAAGGAAATGGCTATCAAGAACGAATTAACCCTTTATCCATTTTTTCTTTTTAAATACCCCCTCCCTGGGGAAAGAAGAATAGTAAAAAAGATATGGAGTGCACTAGAAAAAATTTTCATTATTTCCTTCCTCTATCCATATTCATGCAGAATTGCTCATGAACTAATACCCAACTCTTTCCATTTATTAATTGAATTCCTATAACAAGTAACAAGTGTTTTATTCCAAGATTAAGTTATTACTGAACAAAGAAAAATTTTCATTATATTATAAAGGATGAGATCAATTCGGAAGCGCTTTTTCTTATTCTAGCAGACGGAATTCCTTTGGTCTAATTTAGGACTTTCAAATCTATTTTATTTTATCTAATTCTATCTACGCCCCCGGGGCTAGGAACAAAACAGTCCTTTCCTTTTTCTGATCATAGAGAAGCCGTATGAAGCTAAGGTTTCATGTACGGTTTTGAAATAGCGGTGGGAACTGTGATGTTATCACCGACTATGATTATCTAACAGTTCAAGTACAGTTGATATAGTTGAAGCACAGTCAAAATACGGTTTTTTTGGATGGAATATTTGGCGTCAGCCTATAGGTTTTCTGGTTTTTTTAATTTCTTCTTTGGCAGAATGTGAAAGATTACCCTTTGATTTACCAGAAGCGGAGGAAGAATTAGTAGCAGGTTACCAAACTGAATATTCCGGTATCAAATATGGTTTATTTTATCTTGTTTCTTACCTAAATTTATTAGTTTCTTCTTTATTTGTAACAGTTCTCTACTTGGGCGGGTGGAATTTATCTATTCCCTATATATCCTTTTTTGATTTTTTCCAAATGAATAAAGCAGTTGGAATTTTGGAAATGACAATGGGTATATTTATTACATTAACTAAAGCTTATTTATTTCTCTTCATTTCTATCACAATAAGATGGACTTTACCGAGGATGAGAATGGATCAGTTATTAAATCTTGGATGGAAATTTCTTTTACCTATTTCCCTGGGCAATCTCTTATTAACAACCTCTTCTCAACTTGTTTCACTATAAATAAGATAATACAATAATAGTAAGAATATTTTCAACACAAAAGCTCTCTCAAACAAGAGAAAGAAACATATCTTTTTCATAGATATTTAGAATGAATATGTTCCCTATGGTAACTGGGTTCATGAGTTATGGTCAACAAACAATACGTGCTACAAGGTACATAGGTCAAAGTTTCATAACTACCTTATCCCACACAAATCGTTTACCTATAACGATTCACTACCCTTATGAAAAATCAATTACACCAGAGCGTTTCCGAGGGCGAATCCACTTTGAATTTGATAAATGTATTGCTTGTGAAGTATGTGTTCGCGTATGTCCGATAGATTTACCCGTTGTGGATTGGAGATTTGAAAAGGATATTAAAAGAAAACAATTGCTTAATTATAGTATTGATTTCGGAGTTTGTATATTTTGTGGCAATTGTGTTGAGTACTGTCCAACAAGCTGTTTATCAATGACTGAAGAATATGAACTTTCTACCTATGATCGTCATGAATTGAATTACAATCAAATTGCTTTAAGTCGGTTACCAATCTCCATAATGGGAGATTACACAATTCAAACAATTAGGAATTCGTCTGAAAGTAAAATAAACAAAGAAAAATCTTCGAATTCAAGAACGATTACTGATTACTAAACTTTGATTTTGTCTTTCTGTTATAAAAATCTAATAATTCTTTATTAAACTTTAAAATTAAACTATAAAGAAAAACGAAAAACTACTGCTTATTGGAAATTATTTCTTATTTTAAATCAGACTAGATTTTCGTGATATAATATAATTTATAACTATAAGTTTATACACAAAAAAATACCCTAATCCTTTTTTCCTTCCTTGAATCCTTTAGTTTTAGTCAGTTCATGAAAAATTTTATACTATTAATTTCTTTTTATCCATAATGGATTTACCTGGACCAATACATGAGATTCTTATGCTATTTGGGGGATTTGTTCTTCTACTAGGGGGTCTAGGAGTAGTATTACTTACCAACCCCATTTATTCTGCCTTTTCGCTGGGATTAGTTCTTGTTTGTATATCCTTATTCTATTTTTTATTAAATTCCTACTTTGTAGCTGTCGCACAACTTCTTATTTATGTGGGAGCCATAAATGTCTTGATCATATTCGCTGTAATGTTCGTAAATGGCTCAGAATGGTCTAAAGATAAGAATTATTGGACTATTGGAGATGGGTTCACTTCACTCGTTTGTATAACTATTGTTTTTTCACTAATGACTACTATCCCAGATACGTCGTGGTATGGAATTCTTTGGACTACAAGATCAAACCAAATAGTAGAACAGGGTCTCATAAATAATGTTCAACAAATTGGAATTCATTTAGCAACCGATTTTTATCTTCCGTTTGAACTCATTTCCATAATTCTTCTAGTTTCTTTAATAGGTGCAATTACTATGGCTCGGCAATAAGAAAACTTAGAAAAAGTACAAATTATAAGAATTGCAAATCTAAAATAAATAACTAAAGAATCACAATTTTGATTTAGTAAAATCCATCTACTGCCAACAAATACCTCCTTTTTTTTTTTTTTTTTTTTCTTTTGTTGTGTAATTGTTCTATTGTAATTAATTGAATCGGTTCAATTCTTGCCCTCATATTGAAATGAATCGAGATTGATAAGGAGTTAGTTAATGATGTTTGAGCATGTACTTTTTTTGAGTGTCTATTTATTTTCGATTGGTATCTATGGATTGATCACAAGCCGAAACATGGTTAGAGCTCTAATATGTCTTGAACTTATACTGAATTCAATTAATCTAAATCTCGTAACATTTTCTGATCTATTTGATAGTCGCCAATTAAAAGGAGATATTTTCGCAATTTTTGTTATAGCCCTTGCAGCTGCTGAAGCCGCTATTGGACTATCCATTCTTTCTTCCATCCATCGTAATAGGAAATCCACTCGTATCAATCAATCTAATTTATTGAATAATTAGACTTTTGAATAATTAGACATAGAATCCTCTAAACAAAGGCGCACATATTAAAATAAATAGAAATCAATACTATTTTCTTAGTATTATTTGAGAATATCCATTTTTTTTAGTAGATTATTGCATAGTATTCTTTTTCACTTAAATGAATTTTTGTATTTGTAATTCATTGATATTGCAATTTGAATATTGCAATAATTTATATTGAAAAGACGATAGCCAATTTATTGGCTAATTCGAATTCGTCTGTACAATTCGTAAAATTCTTTCTTATTTCTTATTTATTGTTGAAATCCAAAATTAAAGTCTCTTGGCTCTCTTCACGCTTTCTCACAAACAGATTAAAAAATAGATTTTTTTTTTTGAAGTTTGGATAAACCATTGCTTCGTCTGGTGTCTACAATACATATGACTCATTATAGTACTAATTTCATTTTTACCAGATCGAAAAATTTTATGTTGAAAAGAAAAATTTATAGATCCAATGTCACATTCCGTAAAAATTTACGATACATGTATAGGATGCACTCAATGTGTACGAGCTTGTCCAACAGATGTATTAGAAATGATACCCTGGGATGGATGTAAAGCCAAGCAAATTGCTTCCGCGCCGAGAACCGAAGATTGTGTGGGTTGTAAGAGATGTGAATCTGCCTGCCCGACAGATTTTTTAAGTGTCCGCGTTTATTTAGGGCCTGAAACAACACGTAGCATGGCTCTATCTTATTGATACGTTACAAAAAACTTCACTCGAATCGTCTGATTCCTCTTTACCGAAGAAGCCTGTGCTCGAAATAATCGAGCACGGGCTTTTCTGGTCAAAACGTATCTTGTCTTTATCACTTTATCATGAGTTATTTTCCTTGGTTAACAATACTTGTTGTTTTGCCGATATTTGCAGGTTCATTAATTTTCTTTTTACCTCATAAGGGAAACAAAGTCGTTAGGTGGTATACTATATCTATTTGTTTATTAGAATTCCTTCTAATGACTTATGCGTTCTGTTATCATTTCCAACTGGAGGATCCCTTAATCCAATTAAAGGAGGATTATAAATGGATAGATGTCTTCGATTTCCACTGGAGATTGGGAATCGATGGACTTTCATTAGGATCTATTTTATTGACAGGATTTATCACTACTTTAGCTACTTTAGCAGCTTGGCCAATTACACGGAATTCGCGATTATTCTATTTCCTGATGCTCGCAATGTATAGTGGTCAAATAGGATTATTTTCTTCGCGAGACCTTTTACTTTTTTTTATCATGTGGGAGTTAGAATTAATTCCTGTTTACTTACTTTTATCCATGTGGGGGGGGAAGAGGCGTCTATATTCAGCTACAAAGTTTATTTTGTATACTGCAGGCGGTTCCATTTTTTTCTTAATCGGAGTTCTGGGTATGGGCTTATATGGTTCCAACGAACCAGGATTAGATTTGGAAAGATTAATTAATCAATCATACCCTGCAACCTTGGAAATACTTTTATATTTTGGCTTCCTTATTGCTTATGCTGTCAAATTGCCGATTATACCCCTACATACGTGGTTACCAGATACCCATGGGGAAGCACATTATAGTACATGTATGCTTTTAGCGGGAATATTATTAAAGATGGGAGCATATGGATTGATTCGGATCAACATGGAATTGTTACCTCATGCTCATTATCTATTTTCGCCCTGGTTAGTAATAATAGGAGCGATCCAAATAATCTATGCAGCTTCAACTTCTCTTGGTCAACGAAATTTCAAAAAAAGAATAGCTTATTCCTCTGTATCTCACATGGGTTTCATAATTATAGGAATTGGTTCCATAACCAACATTGGACTCAATGGAGCTATTTTACAAATATTATCCCATGGATTTATTGGTGCTACACTTTTTTTCTTGGCAGGAACCGCTTCTGATAGAATGCGTCTTGTTTATCTCGAAGAACTGGGGGGAATATCTATCCCAATGCCTAAAATTTTTACCATGTTTAGTAGCTTTTCAATGGCTTCTCTTGCCTTACCAGGAATGAGTGGTTTTGTCGCAGAATTAGTAGTATTTTTTGGACTAATTACTAGTCCAAAATTTCTGTTAATGCCAAAAACACTAATTACTTTTGTAATGGCAATTGGAATGATATTAACTCCTATTTATTTATTATCTATGTTACGCCAGATGTTCTATGGATACAAGCTATTTAATGTTCCAAACGCAAATTTTGTGGATTCTGGACCACGAGAACTCTTTATTTTAATCTGTATCTTTTTACCAGTAATAGGAATTGGTATTTATCCAGATTTTGTTCTCTCCCTATCCGTTGACAGGGTAGAGGCTCTCTTATCCAATTATTATCCTAAATAGGTTTGCTTTTTTTTACTCGTCTGCTCTATTAATGCAGAAATAAGTAAAAAAGTATATAATGCAGAAATAAGTAAAAAAGTATAATTAGATCTATCTCGAATTTTTGAGAACCCTTTGATAAGGCGTTCAAGGGGTTCTCAAATAAAACATAAAAGTAAAAACCTTCATTTCATGAAGGTTTTATTTTATGTAATCATTTAGGTGTTAATGTAAACGAACCATAACTATGTAAGCCTATTCCTAATAGATTTATACCAAAATAACAAATCCAAATTATAAGAAATCCTATCAAAGCTATAAGTGCAGAATTCGTACCCTTCCAATTTGGATTTGTTCTACTATGTAAATAAATTGCGAATATGGTCCAAGTAATAAATGCCCAAGTTTCCTTAGGATCCCAATTCCAATAGGATCCCCAGGCCTCATTAGCCCATACTGCTCCACAAAGAATACCTACGGTTAAAAGGGTAAATCCTAGGCTAATGACACGATAACTCCAAGAATCCAAACGCTCCGTTAATTGATATTTGTAATAATTTGGAAATGAAGGGACAGAGGTTCTTTTTAAAGCACTTCTTTTTGCATAAAAATATTTAATATCACTAAAGAAAAATGTTTTATTTAAAACATTTTTTTTCTTTTTAGAAAAGAAATGGAAATTATTTCGAAATCTAATGATTAGAATAGCGGCAGATAATAAGGATCCGCACAAAAGAGTTGCATAGCTTAATAACATCATACTGACATGCATCATTAACCACTGAGATTGTAGAGCAGGTACTAGTATCGTGGATTGATGCATTTCAGTTAAAAGACCCGATGTGGCAAAGCCTTGCGTTAAAATAGTACTTGGCGTAGTTATTGTGCTTAAATCATTTTTAGAGTTCTGTATTTTAGGAATGGTATGAAGAATATACAGGGCCCATGAAAGGAAGATCAATGACTCATATAAATTACTTAATGGAAAATGTCCCGAGGAAGCCCAACGAGAAACTAAGAATCCTGTTATAGAGAAAAAAGTAACTATCATTCCTTTTTCTGACGAATCGCGTAATCCTCCAAGTTCACGAACTAATAAGGTTATAAAATGAATCGTAATCACAATTGAAATCGTTGAGAAAGAGATATGAGTTAGTATATGTTCTAAAGTTGCAAATAGCATAAGGGGAAGGTCCCATTACAAAATTGTAAATTTCGAATTGATTTCTAATCTATTGTATTCTTTTTCAAGAATGCCGCCACTCGGATTCGAACCGAGATGCTTGAGCACTGCTTCCTAAGAGCAGCGTGTCTACCAATTTCACCATGGCGGCTAACTTCAAATAATAGGTAACTTAAAAGAATAATAGCTATTATCTTGGGAATCGTCGATATTGGGAAAGTCCATAAAATTTAGGAACATTAGAGTTTTCATTAAAATAGACTTCGTTTGGTAGTATCGTTTCCATTTTTTTTTTTTACAATAAACTCTTGCTTTGCCCAATAGAAACACAAACACTGCTTGAAAGAGTTGGAACTTCTTTTTTCTAACTTGCAATTATAGAACTAATTTTTTCTAATTAATTTCCCCTTTACATTTTGAAAATTCTTTCAATACAATGAAAAAAATCCAAAAGGGTTTCTATTTAATGATGAAATTAAAATAAAATGGATAAATAGAAAAGGCTTTTTGGATTTTTTAAAAATTTCTAGAATGAAAGTCTTTATGCTCTTATTAATAAGATTTACTAACCTTATGATTTTGGAGAAGATAGGTGGAAGTTGTAAGTCCTATTGTAAGAATACTCCACTTTTCATAATTTTCCTAATAGAATATGAGGATTCTATTAGGAAAATTATGAAAAGTTCATTGATAGGAAAAGAATACTTAGCACACAGTATACCAAACAAAACTTTTTTTTTCTTGTATATATAAGATAAGAGGGGTTTTTTGTTCTAAGAATATTGTACCGAGTAATTCGACACATAAAAGTACATTCAAAGAAGAATCCAAATTATTAAATAATTGGAATTCTTTTTTGATAAGTCAATTCATATTATTCCAAAATCTTATTATTTGTTTGTTGCCCAGAAAAACCCTTTGGTTTTGGATGCTCATTACCGCTCGAAAATGATCTTGATTTTACTAAAGAATAAGATTGTACTATGGAAAAATAAGTCTTTTTCTTCCAAATATTTTTACGAATACGCTTTTTTGACATTGAAGTACGTTTTTTTGGAACTGCCATTCAAAAAGGAAATTACTTTTTTCTAGTTGTATGTGAAAGACATCTATTGCTGCAAATCAATCCTTCTTTCTTCTTTTTATTAGTATTTATACTTAGATACTGAAAGATACTTAAATTTTGAATTATTTTTTACTTCATTTTGTCTAATGCGGATAAGACAACAAGAATTTTTTAACATTTTTTCTTTATATATTTTATACTTTTTTTTTAATAATATAGAATATATAGAAGGGTTTCTCATTTAAATCTATTTATATCTATTTATATATCAAGTATACTCCATATATAGATATATGGTATGGAAGCCTATCCCCCATATAAGATAAGACGGGGGGATAAAAAGAAGGGAAAATGAAAATAGTTAATTAAGTTCAGAATGGTATTCCATAAAGGAAAGGAATTCCAATCAAAACAAAAAATACTGAGTCTCTTAAACAAGACATTCTAAAACTTAGGTAATTTATAGTCATTAGAATTTTAGTTCTATATGAAGTAAGGACTATTCGATAATTTCTTATAAACATAGGTTTTCATTGGAATTCACTCAATCAGTTAATTATGGAACAAGAGAGCTGTTTCATCTTTGTTTTAAAGAAATATAAAAATGAATTATGAATAGAAAGTAAAATGATTCCACTTTTTTTTTTTTATTTTTATAAATATCTTTATTTAGTTAATAAAATAACTTCGTTACCTAGTTATTTTATTAACTTTTTTAATTTAACCAACTAAACCCATTCTTAATTTTTAATTATTTCAATGAGATAAATTTTGGAAAAATTAAGAATTTCAGTATTTTTTCTTATTCTTTTTATTTATTCTTTCAGAAAGAGATAAGAATTGGTTTGGTGAATCGGAAACAATTTTATAGAAAAATTGAAGTAAAAATTGAAGTAAAAATTGCAATTTCTTTTCTTATGGAACATACATATCAATATGCATGGGTAATCCCTCTTCTCCCACTTCCAGTTATTATGTCAATGGGATTTGGCCTTATTCTTATTCCGACAGCAACAAAAAATCTTCGTCGCATATGGGCTTTTCCTAGTGTTTTACTCTTAAGTATAGCTATGGTATTCTCAGTTCAACTGTCTATTCAACAAATAAATGGAAGTTCGATCTATCAATATCTATGGTCTTGGACCGTCAATAATGATTTTTCTTTAGAATTTGGATACTTGATTGACCCACTTACTTCTATTATGTTAATACTAATTACTACTGTAGGAATCCTGGTTCTTATTTATAGTGATGGTTATATGTCTCACGATGAAGGATATTTGAGATTTTTTGTTTATATAAGTTTTTTCAATACTTCCATGTTGGGATTGGTTACTAGCTCCAATTTGATACAAATTTATTTTTTTTGGGAACTCGTGGGAATGTGTTCTTATTTATTGATAGGCTTTTGGTTTACACGACCAATCGCAGCGAGTGCTTGTCAAAAAGCTTTTGTAACTAATCGTGTAGGGGATTTTGGTCTATTATTAGGAATTTTAGGTTTTTTTTGGATAACAGGTAGTTTAGAGTTTAGGGATTTGTTCAAAATAGCTAATAACTGGATTCCTAATAATGGAATTAACTCTTTACTTACTACTTTGTGTGCTTTTTTATTATTCCTTGGTGCAGTTGCGAAATCCGCACAATTCCCTCTTCACGTATGGTTACCCGATGCTATGGAAGGGCCCACTCCTATTTCGGCTCTTATACACGCAGCAACTATGGTTGCTGCGGGAATTTTTCTTCTAGCTCGACTTCTTCCTCTTTTCATATCTTTACCTTTGATAATGAGTTTTATTTCTTTAGTAGGTACAATAACACTATTCTTAGGAGCTACTTTAGCTCTTGCTCAGAGAGATATTAAAAGAAGCTTAGCCTATTCTACAATGTCTCAATTGGGTTATATGATGTTAGCTCTAGGTATAGGTTCTTATCAAGCTGCTTTATTCCATTTGATCACTCATGCTTATTCAAAAGCTTTATTGTTCTTGGGATCCGGATCCGTTATTCATTCAATGGAACCTCTTGTTGGATATTCACCAGATAAAAGTCAAAATATGGTTCTTATGGGCGGTTTAAGAAAATACATTCCAATCACAAGAACTACTTTTTTATGGGGTACACTTTCTCTTTGTGGTATTCCACCTCTTGCTTGCTTCTGGTCCAAAGATGAAATCCTTAGTAATAGTTGGTTGTATTCGCCCTTTTTTGGAATAATAGCCTCCTTTACTGCAGGATTAACTGCCTTTTATATGTTTCGGATATATTTACTTACATTTGATGGGTATTTGCGTGTTCATTTTCAAAATTACAGTAGCACTAAAGAGAGTTCCTTGTATTCAATATCCTTATGGGGAAAAAGGATACCCAAAGGAGTGAATAGGGATTTCGTTTTATCAACAACGAAGAGTGGAGTTTCTTTTTTTTCACAAAATATACCAAAAATTCAAGGTAATACAAGAAATAGGATAGGATCCTTTACTACGTCTTTTGGGGCTAAAAAAACTTTTGCCTATCCGCATGAAACGGGAAATACTATGTTATTTCCTCTTCTTATATTACTACTTTTCACTTTGTTCATTGGATTCATAGGAATCTCTTTTGATAATGGAGGAATTGGTAATGGAATAGCAGAGTTAACCATATTATCAAAGTGGTTAACTCCCTCAATAAACTTTACCCAGGAAAGTTCTAATTCTTTTGTAAATTCATATGAATTTATTACTAATGCAATTTCTTCTGTAAGTCTAGCTATCTTTGGTTTATTCATAGCATATATCTTCTATGGATCCGCTTATTCTTTTTTTCAGAATTTGGATTTAATAAACTCTTTTTACAAAGGAAATCCTAAAAAAGAATTTTTAGATCAAGTAAAAAAAAATATATACAGTTGGTCATATAATCGTGGTTATATAGATATTTTCTATACTAGGGTCTTTACCCTCGGTATAAGAGGGTTAACCGAACTCACGGAGTTTTTTGATAAGGGTGTTATTGATGGAATTACCAATGGAGTGGGTCTTGCTAGTTTTTGTATAGGAGAGGAAATTAAATATGTAGGGGGAGGTCGAATCTCGTCTTATTTATTCTTTTTTTTATGTTATGTATCTGTGTTTTTATTCTTTTTTCTTTCTTAAGTTAAGGAATTTACAACAAGTCTCTTGCAAAAATAACTATCCTATCCCCTTTCTACAATCTCTCTATATCCTTGTTACATAAGGTAAGTATTGTATAATAGTTCGGTTTTCCGCGATTTTTTCCATTCCTCTGTGTAAATACCCTAATATGGGTTCACAATCAATAACATCCTCACCATCGAGAGTAACGATCAGTCGAAGAACACCATGCATTGATGGGTGTTGAGGGCCCATATTGACTATCATGAGATCTTTTCTTGTAAGCGGTAGACTCATATCCTTTCTTCCTTAATTCATTATTCCATGAAAATGGATTATTCCATGAATTCCTCAAAGCGAGGCTCATCAAAATGAAAAATCTAAGACTACTATAAGACTACTAAAAAAATAATAAAACAAGAAAAAAATTTGAACGATTAAATTACTGCTCCCGAATATTCAACTGACCGATTAATTTCTTATAACGTACTCTATTTTTCTTTGCCAAATAAGCCAGCAAACGTCGACGTTTTCCCAAAAGTCTTCGTAGACCTCTTTCCGATGAAAAATCTTTTTTGTGTAATTCCAAATGTGAAGCAAGTCTCCGTATCTTATTGGTGAAACTGAATACTTGAAATTCAACAGAACCCCTGTTTTCTTCTTTTTCTTCTTTAACCATAAATCCAAAAATTTTTCTACCTCCTTTCTTTTTCATGTATTTTTCTGATCAGGAAAAATACAAAATTATGTCAGTTATTTTGAAGTTATTCTAATCTCGTACACACACAAATTTGCAATTATTCATCTACTACTGGAATTTGGATTTATTTTATCGATGCAAATTGGATTTGGATAGAAGGGTACATTCTTTCTAATATTTTAGATAGAAGAAATGTTTCTTCTATCTAAAATATTAGAAAGAATTTTGCTGATTTATTTATTGCTATATGCAATTTATGGAATTGATACACCATTTAATTGATATCATTTAGCAAAATGAAACACAGCATATGCATCCATCTTTTGGCTCGAGAATTTCACGGGATAGAGATATGGTATAAGAAATAGACTATTAAGTAACTCTAAATGAATTGTGGATACATCTGTATCCTTAACATACTGAAACGATTGTCATTATTCGTATCAAACCAATAGCGATTCATACAAGCTAAATCTTCTAATCAATGGTGGGCCAATAATGAATTTTTTTGCATATGTATTAAGACGCTTGGCCTGATTTCGAAATTGTCCAGAGTTTTATATGTTGTTTTCATTGCAAAATGATGGGTCTCCTTCCATAACTTTCCAATTACGAGTACGAGAATTGAAAGACATGAAAATTCTCAATTCTCTACGGCGTCTAGTAGATAGAAACAAGAAAATCAGAAGAATCTTTCTCTCTATTCACTATCATTCCGCGTCTTCGACTTCTATTAGTTTCTTTTCTTCTTTAATGCAATAGCTATAGTTTGATATAAGAATCCATTTCTCAAAGTAATGGAAACCATTCTCTTATAGGAAATGGTTCGAAAATCGCTATTCCACCTTTTAGGTATCGTGAAAAGTGATACCTGTGAAGATCGTGCATTT
>NW_028261168.1:0-33879 GCF_056163025.1 Triticum urartu | reverse complement strand
CATGGATCAATCAGTTCAAGGAATTTACTCCTAACAAATTCTTATAGGAATTCTGGTAGAATTAGAGAGCATTAAAAATACGAGATACTATAGCCCTTTTTTCCTTAAAAAAGAAAGAGTACGGGAATGATGTCCTGAATAGAAGAAGCGGGAATAGGAAGATTTTTTATTCCTTTTGTTACTCTTTTTTTTTTTTTTAAGCAAAGGACGCCCGAATATACCATAAAATTATCGATAGATAAATATTTATTGGATACCTACCTTACCTAATGTTTATTTTTGACCTAAACCCTGCAGCCTTGCTTTGTATCATTCTATGAAAGAATGAAGAGATTTTATCCATAATACAACTCCTAAATTGATTTTTGATCGACCTATTTAATCTGATTCTCGTTAGAATTAAGTAGTCCTTACTTTAGTGTATGTAGGTAACATAAGATGTACGATAAAAAAATGTATAATAATTAGTAAGTCTTGATATTCTTTCGTGGAGTCCCTTCTTGAATCTTAGATTGAAAAAAAAAAAGAATGCCCCTTAGGGACCTTTCTTTGGATACCAAGATTTCTGACATCTTATCCTCGTATTTTAAAATTATCAAATCGAATCTCAATTAAGAACCAATTCAAATTCATATAATAAAAGAATAAGGAAACACTACCTCACCCCTATTGATAACCATTTTGGCCACTACCGTCAAAACAAACCCTAACCCTAGTTTGAGGATAGAACTATGGTATGGTTTCTCTAAACCCAGTATCGGCAGGCCCAGTTACTCTCTTGCCCGAACTTATGCGAAGTAAAAATTTATCGAATTCGATCAGCACTATAAAAAAAACCTAAGTATTTTATTGATCAGGCGGCACCCAGATTTGAACTGGGGATAAAGGATTTGCAGTCCCCTGCCTTACCGCTTGGCCATGCCGCCAAAAAATCCGATCAAAAATCTAGAAAACAGCAAGTATTCATCCACGTTTTCTTACGAAAAGCCCCTTTTATTTTGAATATAATTCTACTTACTTTTTTCCAATCTTTTTCAAAAAATCTATTCCTGCTTTTTTTGATCCAGTTTCTATTATTCTCCTCGATAGATTCTATCTTAAAACATACATTGTTAACACAATAAAACTTCCCATTTCTTTCTATTGAGATGAAAAAGAAGAAAAAGTGGATTTCTATTCACAGGCTGCAAAATTCAGAATAAATTGGAACCGTTAACTAGAATTCTCTTTTTTTTATTGCAGTAGTGAACTACTCTTAAATCGGTATTATCTCCCCCCCCTTCAATGGCATAATAAAATATTATGGCTTTATGCTTAATCCGTGTATAGGTAAACTTTAGGTCCGAACAGCATTATTATCCAAAGATCCCCTTTATGTACATATCTCTATGGGGAATCATGCTTTAATTTTTCAAAGTATTAAATTAAATATCTTGAATAAAAAAAGGAAATTTGCTCTGATATAGAGTATAACCTGACTATCTTGGCGTACCCAAGTGAAATTACGATAAAAGAAAAGCATGGATATGGGGAGAGGTGGATAACTAGATTGGCATGTACTTAAAAAAGGGACTTACTTTATTTTAGAATTCCACAATGAAATACTGAATTTTCTAGCAATTATACTACTCCGATCCGAAATAAAAAAGAACCCTCAAATTATTTTGAGAAATTAAAGTAAGCACGCTATTCTAAATCGAAGTAAAGTCAAACTTTCTAGTATATTATATTACGGCTTTATTACATTCATAGAAAGGAGATAAAATGAGAAATCTTTGCCATCCAATCTGATTAGAATATCATAACATAAAGTATAAGTGGCAGAATTTTTTTTGTAGGAATGTTTTATCAATTCATTTTCATTTCATTTGTACCCCTGGCAAACTCGAACTTTCGTCCAAATGGTCTCTATTCATATGTATGAAATACATATATGAAATACGTATGTGGAGTTCCCTAGAATTTCATGTGATTCAGTAAACAGAATATAGATTCCATGATTGCTAGATCGATCCATAGGGATTGATGAAGAGTGAGCTGATAATGGAATTTTTCTTTGATAAACAGGAAACTTAAGATTAAGATGCTCCGGAATGGAAACGAGGGAATGTCCACAATACCCGGATTTAGTCAGATCCAATTCGAGGGATTTTGTAGGTTCATTAATCAAGCCTTGGCAGAAGAACTTGACAAGTTTCCAACAATTAAAGATCCAGATCACGAAATTGCATTTCAATTATTTGCGAAAGGATATCAACTGCTAGAACCCTCGATAAAAGAAAGAGATGCTGTGTATGAATCACTCACCTATTCTTCCGAATTATATGTATCTGCGAGATTAATTTTTGGTTTCGATGTGCAAAAGCAAACCATTTCTATCGGAAACATTCCTATAATGAATTCCTTAGGAACCTTTATTATAAATGGAATATACCGAATTGTGATCAATCAAATATTGCTAAGTCCTGGTATTTACTACCGCTCGGAATTAGATCATAAGGGAATTTCTATCTACACTGGCACTATAATATCAGATTGGGGGGGGAGATCGGAATTAGCAATTGATAAAAAAGAAAGGATATGGGCTCGCGTGAGTAGAAAACAAAAGATATCTATTCTAGTTCTATCATCAGCTATGGGTTCGAATCTAAGAGAAATTCTGGATAATGTTTCCTACCCTGAAATTTTCTTGTCTTTCCCGAATGCTAAAGAGAAGAAGAGGATTGAGTCAAAAGAAAAAGCTATTTTGGAGTTTTATCAACAATTTGCTTGTGTAGGTGGGGACCTGGTATTTTCGGAGTCCTTATGCGAGGAATTACAAAAGAAATTTTTTCAACAAAAATGTGAATTAGGAAGGATTGGTCGACGAAATATGAATCGGAGACTTAATCTTGATATTCCTCAGAACAATACATTCTTGTTACCACGAGATGTATTGGCCGCTACGGATCATTTGATTGGAATGAAATTTGGAACGGGTATACTTGACGATGACGATATGAATCACTTGAAAAATAAACGTATTCGTTCGGTTGCGGATCTGTTACAAGATCAATTCGGATTGGCTCTTGGTCGTTTACAACATGCAGTTCAAAAAACTATTCGTAGAGTATTCATACGTCAATCGAAACCGACTCCCCAAACTTTGGTAACTCCAACTTCAACTTCAATTTTATTAATAACTACTTATGAGACCTTTTTTGGCACATACCCGTTATCTCAAGTTTTTGATCAAACGAATCCATTGACACAAACTGTTCATGGGCGAAAAGTGAGTTGTTTAGGTCCTGGAGGGTTGACGGGGAGAACCGCAAGTTTTCGGAGCCGAGATATTCATCCGAGTCACTATGGGCGTATTTGTCCAATTGACACGTCTGAAGGAATCAATGTTGGACTTACTGGATCCTTAACAATTCATGCGAGAATTGATCACTTGTGGGGATCCATAGAGAGTCCGTTTTATGAAATATCTGCTGAGAAAGCAAAAGAAAAAAAAGAGAGACAGGTGGTTTATCTATCACCAAATAGAGATGAATATTATATGATAGCAGCAGGAAATTCTTTGTCCTTGAATCAAGGTATTCAGGAAGAACAGGTTGTTCCGGCTAGATACCGTCAAGAATTCTTGACTATTGCATGGGAACAGATTCATGTTAGAAGTATTTTTCCTTTCCAATATTTTTCTATTGGGGGTTCTCTCATTCCTTTTATTGAGCACAATGATGCGAATCGGGCTTTAATGAGTTCTAATATGCAGCGCCAAGCAGTTCCGCTTTCTCGGTCCGAGAAATGCATTGTTGGAACTGGATTGGAACGCCAAACAGCTCTAGATTCGAGGGTTTCCATTATAGCCGAACGCGAGGGAAAGATCATTTCTACTGATAGTCATAAGATACTTTTATCAAGTAGTGGGAAGACTATAAGTATTCCTTTAGTTAACCACCGTCGCTCTAACAAAAATACTTGTATGCACCAAAAACCCCGGGTTCCACGGGGTAAATCCATTAAAAAAGGACAAATTTTAGCAGAAGGAGCTGCTACAATTGGGGGCGAACTTGCTTTAGGAAAAAACGTATTAGTAGCTTATATGCCATGGGAAGGTTACAATTTTGAAGACGCAGTACTAATTAGCGAACGTTTGGTATATGAAGATATTTATACCTCTTTTCACATCCGGAAATATGAAATTCAGACGGATACGACAAGCCAGGGCTCCGCTGAAAAAATCACTAAAGAAATACCACATCTAGAAGAACATTTACTCCGCAATTTGGACAGAAATGGAGTTGTTAGGTTGGGATCCTGGGTAGAAACTGGTGATATTTTAGTAGGTAAATTAACGCCTCAGATAGCGAGCGAATCATCTTATATCGCGGAAGCTGGATTATTACGGGCCATATTTGGCCTTGAGGTTTCCACTTCAAAAGAAACTTCTCTGAAATTACCTATAGGTGGAAGAGGGCGCGTTATCGATGTGAAATGGATCCAAAGGGACCCGCTCGACATAATGGTTCGTGTATATATTTTACAGAAACGTGAAATCAAAGTTGGGGATAAAGTAGCCGGAAGACATGGGAATAAAGGGATCATTTCCAAAATTTTGCCTAGGCAAGATATGCCCTATTTGCAAGATGGAACACCCGTTGATATGGTCTTCAATCCCTTAGGAGTACCCTCCCGAATGAATGTGGGACAAATATTTGAAAGCTCGCTCGGATTAGCGGGGGATCTGCTAAAGAAACATTATAGAATAGCACCCTTTGATGAGAGATATGAGCAAGAGGCTTCAAGAAAACTTGTGTTTTCAGAATTATATGAAGCCAGTAAAGAAACAAAAAATCCATGGGTATTTGAACCCGAGTACCCGGGAAAAAGCAGAATATTTGATGGAAGAACAGGCGACCCCTTTGAGCAACCTGTTCTAATAGGGAAGTCCTATATCTTAAAATTAATTCATCAAGTTGATGAGAAAATTCATGGGCGTTCTACTGGGCCCTACTCACTTGTTACACAACAACCGGTTAGAGGAAGAGCCAAGCAAGGGGGACAACGAGTAGGAGAAATGGAAGTTTGGGCTTTAGAAGGATTTGGTGTTGCTCATATTTTACAAGAGATACTTACTTATAAATCTGACCATCTTATAGCTCGCCAAGAAATACTTAATGCTACGATCTGGGGAAAAAGAATACCTAATCATGAGGATCCTCCAGAATCTTTTCGAGTGCTCGTTCGAGAACTACGATCTTTGGCTCTAGAACTGAATCATTTCCTTGTATCTGAAAAGAACTTCCAGGTTAATAGGGAGGAAGTTTGATCGGAATAAATATAAATTCTTTTCTTATTTCTATTTTATGATTGACCAATATAAACATCAACAACTTCAAATTGGACTCGTTTCCCCTCAACAAATAAAGGCTTGGGCTAACAAAAACCTACCTAATGGAGAAGTCGTTGGCGAAGTCACAAGGCCCTCTACTTTTCATTATAAAACCGATAAACCAGAAAAAGATGGATTGTTTTGCGAAAGAATCTTTGGACCCATAAAAAGCGGGATTTGCGCTTGTGGCAATTCTCGAGCGAGCGGAGCTGAAAACGAAGACGAAAGATTTTGCCAAAAATGCGGGGTCGAATTTGTGGATTCTCGGATACGAAGATATCAAATGGGATACATCAAACTCGCATGTCCCGTGACTCATGTGTGGTATTTGAAAGGTCTTCCTAGTTATATCGCGAATCTTTTAGATAAACCTCTTAAGAAGTTGGAGGGCCTAGTATACGGCGATTTCTCTTTTGCTAGGCCCAGCACTAAAAAACCCACTTTTTTACGATTACGAGGTTTATTCGAAGAGGAAATTGCATCCTGTAACCACAGCATTTCTCCCTTTTTTTCTACCCCAGGCTTTGCAACATTTCGAAATCGGGAAATTGCGACAGGAGCAGGTGCTATTAGAGAACAATTAGCAGATTTGGATTTGCGAATTATTATAGAGAATTCTTTGGTCGAATGGAAGGAATTAGAAGACGAGGGGTATAGTGGAGATGAGTGGGAAGATAGAAAAAGACGAATAAGAAAAGTTTTTTTGATTAGACGCATGCAATTGGCGAAACATTTTATTCAAACAAATGTAGAACCAGAATGGATGGTTTTGTGCTTATTACCGGTTCTTCCTCCCGAATTGAGACCTATTGTTTATAGGTCTGGAGATAAAGTAGTGACTTCAGACATTAATGAACTTTATAAGAGAGTTATCCGTCGGAACAACAATCTTGCCTATCTATTAAAAAGAAGTGAATTAGCGCCAGCAGATTTAGTAATGTGCCAGGAAAAATTGGTACAAGAAGCCGTGGATACACTTCTTGATAGTGGGTCCCGCGGGCAACCGACGAGGGATGGTCACAATAAAGTATACAAATCACTTTCAGATGTAATTGAAGGTAAAGAGGGAAGGTTTCGCGAGACTCTGCTTGGGAAACGGGTCGATTACTCGGGGCGTTCTGTCATTGTTGTGGGTCCTTCGCTTTCATTACATCAATGTGGATTACCTCTAGAGATAGCAATAAAGCTTTTTCAGCTATTTGTAATTCGCGATTTAATCACGAAACGCGCCACTTCTAATGTAAGGATTGCTAAAAGGAAAATTTGGGAAAAAGAACCCATTGTATGGGAAATACTTCAAGAAGTTATGCGGGGACATCCTGTACTGTTAAATAGAGCACCTACCCTGCATAGATTAGGCATACAGGCCTTTCAACCCACTTTAGTAGAGGGGCGTACTATTTCTTTACACCCATTAGTGTGTAAGGGTTTCAATGCGGACTTTGATGGAGATCAAATGGCTGTTCATCTACCTTTATCCTTGGAAGCTCAGGCAGAAGCCCGTTTACTTATGTTTTCTCATATGAATCTCTTATCTCCCGCTATTGGGGATCCTATTTGCGTACCAACCCAAGACATGCTTATCGGGCTTTATGTATTAACGATTGGAAAGCGTCGAGGTATTTGTGCAAATAGATATAATAGTTGCAGAAACTACCCAAATCTAAAAGTAAATTACAATAATAATAATAATTTTAAATATAGGAAAGATAAAGAACCCCATTTTTCTAGTTCTTATGATGCACTGGGAGCTTATAGACAAAAACTAATCAGTTTAGATAGTCCCTTGTGGCTACGATGGAACCTGGATCAACGCGTCATTGGGTCAAGAGAAGTTCCGATTGAAGTTCAATATGAATCTTTGGGGACTTATCATGAGATTTATGCCCACTATCTAATAATGGGAAATAGAAAAAAAGAAATTCGTTCGATATACATTCGAACCACTCTTGGTCATATTTCTTTTTATAGAGAAATAGAGGAAGCCATACAAGGATTTAGTCAGGCCTATTCATACACTACCTAAACAAGAAAGTTAGATTCGGCGATGCCCCTCCCCTTTCGGGGGGCATTCCGATTTCCCTAGTATCATCATTATTTGCCACGCGAATCCAGATTGAGATTGAGGCAATTAAGTTAATTAAATTTTCGAATCACTGACTCAGGCCCATTGTCGAATCCTACTCAGCAATTGTCGAATCCTACTCAGCCGAAAAGGGGGTACTTATGTATGGCGGAACGGGCCAATCTGGTCTTTCATAATAAAGAGATAGACGGAACTGGTATGAAACGACTTATTAGCAGATTAATAGATCATTTTGGAATGGGATATACATCCCATATACTGGATCAACTAAAGACTCTGGGCTTCCATCAAGCCACTACTACATCGATTTCGTTAGGAATCGAGGATCTTTTAACAATACCCTCTAAGGGATGGTTAGTCCAAGACGCGGAACAACAGAGTTTTCTTTTGGAGAAACACTATTATTATGGGGCTGTACACGCGGTAGAAAAATTACGCCAATCTGTTGAGATATGGTATGCGACAAGTGAATATTTGAAACAAGAAATGAATTCAAATTTTCGGATAACGGATCCTTCTAATCCAGTCTATCTAATGTCTTTTTCAGGAGCCAGAGGAAATGCATCTCAAGTACACCAATTAGTAGGTATGAGAGGATTAATGTCGGACCCTCAAGGACAAATGATTGATTTACCTATTCAAAGCAATTTACGCGAGGGACTTTCTTTGACAGAATATATAATTTCCTGCTATGGAGCCCGCAAAGGGGTTGTAGATACTGCTGTGCGAACAGCAGATGCTGGATATCTTACACGTAGACTTGTTGAAGTAGTTCAACATATTATTGTGCGTAGAAGAGATTGTGGTACTATCCGAGGTATTTCTGTAAGTCCTCAAAATGGGATGACGGAAAAACTTTTTGTCCAAACACTAATTGGTCGTGTATTAGCAGACGATATATATATCGGTTCACGATGCATTGCCGCGCGAAATCAAGATATTGGAATTGGATTAGTCAATCGATTCATAACTGCCTTTCGAGCACAACCATTTCGAGCACAACCAATATATATTAGAACCCCCTTTACTTGCCGAAGCACTTCTTGGATCTGTCAATTATGCTATGGCCGGAGTCCTACTCATAGTGATCTGGTCGAATTGGGAGAAGCCGTAGGTATTATTGCAGGTCAATCAATTGGGGAGCCAGGGACTCAACTAACATTAAGAACTTTTCATACTGGCGGAGTATTCACAGGGGGTACTGCCGACCTTGTACGATCCCCTTCGAATGGAAAAATAAAATTCAATGAGAATTTGGTTCACCCCACACGTACCCGTCATGGGCAGCCTGCTTTTCTATGTTATATAGACTTGCATGTAACTATTCAGAGTCAAGATATTCTATATAGTGTGAATATTCCCTCAAAAAGCTTGATTCTAGTGCAAAATGATCAATATGTAAAATCCGAACAAGTAATTGCGGAGATTCGTGCCGGAACGTCCACTTTACATTTTAAAGAAAGGGTACAAAAGCATATTTATTCTGAATCAGACGGCGAAATGCACTGGAGTACTGATGTTTACCATGCGCCCGAATATCAATATGGTAATCTTCGCCGATTACCAAAAACAAGCCATTTATGGATATTGTCAGTAAGTATGTGCAGATCCAGTATAGCGTCTTTTTCACTCCACAAGGATCAAGATCAAATGAATACTTATGGTAAAAAAGATAGGGAAATTCTTGATTATTCAACGTCGGATCGAATCATGTCCAATGGCCATTGGAATTTTATCTATCCTTCTATTTTTCAAGATAATTCAGATTTGTTGGCGAAAAAGCGAAGAAATAGGTTCGTCATTCCATTACAATATCATCAAGAACAAGAGAAAGAACTAATATCCTGTTTTGGGATTTCGATTGAAATCCCCCTTATGGGTGTTTTACGTAGAAATACTATTTTTGCTTATTTTGACGATCCCCGATACAGAAAAGATAAAAAGGGTTCAGGAATTGTTAAATTTAGATATAGGACCCTAGAAGAAGAATATAGGACTCGAGCGGAAGACTCAGAAGAGGAATATGAGACCCTAGAAGACGAATACAGGACCCGAGAGGACGAATATGAATATGAAACCCTAGAAGAATCTAAATATGGAATCCTAGAAGACGAATACGAATATGAAACCCTAGAAGACGAATATGGGAGCCCAGAAAACGAATATGGGAACCCAGAGAACGAATATAGGACTTTAGAGAAAGACTCAGAAGAGGAATATGGGAGCCCAGAGAGCAAATATAGGACCCAAGAGGACGAATATGGAACTCTAGAGGAAGACTCAGAAGACGAATATGGCAGCCCCGGGGAAAGCGCAGAGGAAAAATATGGTACTTTAGAGGAAGACTCAGAAGAAGATTCAGAGGACGAATACGAGAGCCCAGAGGAAGATTCCATCTTAAAAAAAGAGGGTTTGATTGAGCATCGAGGAACAAAAGAATTTAGTCTAAAATACCAAAAAGAAGTAGATCGGTTTTTTTTCATTCTTCAAGAACTTCATATCTTGCCGAGATCTTCATCCCTAAAGATACTTGACAATAGTATTATTGGAGTGAATACACAACTCACAAAAAATACAAGAAGTCGACTAGGCGGACTGGTCCGAGTGAAGAGAAAAAAAAGCCATACGGAACTCAAAATATTTTCCGGAGATATTCATTTTCCTGAAGAGGCGGATAAGATATTAGGTGGCTGTTTGATACCGCCAGAAAGACAAAAAAAAGATTCTAAGGAATCAAAAAAAAGGAAAAATTGGGTCTATGTTCAACGGAAAAAAATTCTCAAGAGCAAGGAAAAGTATTTTGTTTCCGTTCGCCCTACAGTGGCATATGAAATGGACGAAGGAAGAAATTTAGCAACACTTTTCCCGCAGGATCTCTTGCAAGAAGAAAATAATCTCCAAATTCGACTTGTCAATTTTATTTCTCATGAAAATAGCAAGTTAACTCAAAGAATTTATCACACAAATAGTCAATTTGTTAGAACTTGCTTAGTAGTGAATTGGGAACAAGAAGAAAAAGAAAAGGCTGGTGCTTCCCTTGTTGAGGTAAGAGCAAATGATCTTATTCGCGATTTCCTAAGAATTGAGTTAGTCAAGTCCACTATTTCGTATACACGAAAAAGGTATGGTAGGACAAGTGCAGGACCGATTCCCCATAATAGGTTAGATCGCGCCAATATCAATTCTTTTTATTCCAAGGCGAAGATTGAATCACTTAGCCAACATCCAGAAGCTATTGGCACTTTGTTGAATCGAAATAAAGAATACCACTCTTTGATGATTTTGTCGGCATCCAACTGTTCTCGAATTGGTTTATTCAAGAATTCAAAACATCCCAATGCGATAAAAGAATGGAATCCTAGAATTCCTATTCGAGAAATTTTTGGGCCCTTAGGCGCTATTGTAGCTAGTATATCGCATTTTTCTTCATCTTACTATTTACTAACGCATAATAAAATCCTGTTAAAAAAATATTTGTTCGTTGACAATTTAAAACAAACCTTCCAAGTACTTCAAGAACTTAAATACTCTTTAATAGATGAAAATAAAAGGATTTCTAATTTCGATAGTAACATAATGTTGGATCCATTCCTTTTGAATTGTCACTTTGTCCATCATGATTCTTGGGAAGAGACATTGGCAATAATTCACCTTGGACAATTTATTTGTGAAAATGTATGTCTATTTAAATCGCACATAAAAAAATCCGGTCAAATTTTCATTGTAAATATGAATTCCTTTGTTATAAGAGCAGCTAAACCTTATTTGGCCACTACAGGAGCAACTGTTAATGGTCATTATGGAGAAATCCTTTACAAGGGAGATAGGTTAGTTACGTTTATATATGAAAAATCGAGATCTAGTGACATAACGCAAGGTCTTCCAAAAGTGGAACAAATCTTTGAAGCGCGTTCAATTGATTCATTATCCCCGAATCTCGAAAGGAGAATTGAGGATTGGAATGAGCGTATACCAAGAATTCTTGGGGTCCCTTGGGGATTCTTGATTGGAGCTGAGCTAACCATAGCCCAAAGTCGTATCTCTTTGGTTAATAAAATCCAAAAGGTTTATCGATCCCAAGGGGTACAGATCCATAATAGACATATAGAGATTATTATACGCCAAGTAACATCAAAAGTGCGGGTTTCCGAAGATGGAATGTCTAATGTTTTTTCGCCTGGGGAATTAATCGGACTATTGCGAGCGGAACGAGCAGGACGAGCTTTGGATGAATCGATCTATTATCGGGCAATCTTATTGGGAATAACAAGGGCTTCCCTGAATACCCAAAGTTTCATATCTGAAGCAAGTTTTCAAGAAACTGCTCGAGTTTTAGCAAAAGCTGCCCTACGAGGTCGCATTGATTGGTTGAAAGGCTTGAAAGAAAACGTAGTTCTGGGGGGGATTATACCTGTTGGTACCGGATTCCAAAAATTTGTGCATCGTTCCCCACAAGACAAGAACCTTTATTTCGAAATAAAAAAAAAAAATCTATTCGCGTCGGAAATGAGAGATTTTTTGTTTCTCCATACAGAATTAGTTTCTTCAGATTCTGACGTAACAAACAATTTTTATGAGACATAAGAACCCCCATAAAAATATTTTTTACTTTACTAGACTTTTGAACTTAGAACACTAACAGGTCAAATTTTAGATTTTTAAGATTTTTATTTTAATAAGTAAAACAAGTCAGTTAATTCATTAAGGTGGTTATGTTTATACCATGTATCAATGGCCAACTCTTATCTTAGTACAAGGTTCTCTCGGAACAATTATTATTTATTTCAAGCTATTTCGGATCTTTCTTAATCTTCAAAAAGAACTAAATTCCGTAATGGAATGGTAGGATTAAAAAAAAGGAAGTGTGGAAAAAATGACAAGAAGATATTGGAACATTAATTTGAAAGAGATGATAGAAGCAGGAGTTCATTTTGGTCATGGTATTAAGAAATGGAATCCTAAAATGGCCCCTTACATTTCGGCAAAGCGTAAAGGTACTCATATTATAAATCTCGCTAGAACGGCTCGTTTTTTATCAGAAGCTTGTGATTTAGTTTTTGATGCAGCAAGTCAGGGAAAAAGTTTCTTAATTGTTGGTACCAAAAAAAGAGCAACAGATTTAGTAGCATCAGCTGCAATAAGGGCTCGTTGTCATTATGTTAATAAAAAGTGGTTCAGTGGTATGTTAACGAATTGGTCGATTACGAAAACTAGACTTTCTCAATTTAGAGACTTAAGAGCAGAAGAAAAAATGGGAAAATTCCACCATCTCCCAAAAAGAGATGTGGCAATCTTGAAGAGAAAATTATCTACTTTGCAAAGGTATCTCGGCGGGATCAAATATATGACGAGATTGCCAGACATTGTGATCGTCCTTGATCAGCAAAAAGAGTATATAGCTCTTCGGGAATGTGCCATTTTGGGGATTCCTACTATTTCTTTAGTCGATACAAATTGTGACCCGGATCTCGCGAATATATCGATTCCAGCCAACGATGACACTATGACTTCAATTCGATTGATTCTTAACAAATTAGTATTTTCAATTTGTGAGGGCCGTTCTCTCTATATAAGAAATCGTTGATTAAGAATATATAGTGAATTCTTGGGCAACTGCGTAAATTTATGGAATCACTTACTTTACTATATCTTTTTTTTTGCATAGAATTTTTTTTGCATAGAAAAAAGAAGGGGAATATTGATATATATTAGAGGGTATTGATATATATTATGATCTGATGTGCTTTCTTGGTATCCTAAATATAAGATTAATACTTCAAGTTGCTGAGTTGAGAAAGAGATGGTTGAATCAAAAGAATTCCTTTTTTGAAGTTCAATTTTTATCAGAGGACAATATGAATATTATACCTTGTTCCATTAAAACACTCAAGGGGTTATACGATATATCGGGTGTAGAAGTAGGCCAACACTTCTATTGGCAAATAGGAGGTTTCCAAATTCATGCCCAAGTACTCATCACTTCTTGGGTCGTAATTACTATCTTGCTAGGTTCAGTTGTCATAGCTGTTCGGAATCCACAAACCATCCCGACCGACGGTCAGAATTTTTTTGAATATGTCCTTGAGTTTATTCGAGACTTGAGCAAAACTCAGATTGGAGAAGAATATGGTCCCTGGGTTCCCTTTATTGGAACTATGTTCCTTTTTATTTTTGTTTCGAATTGGTCGGGTGCTCTTTTACCTTGGAAAATTATAGAGTTACCCCATGGGGAATTAGCAGCGCCCACGAATGATATAAATACTACTGTTGCTTTAGCTTTACTCACGTCAGCGGCATATTTTTATGCTGGTCTTAGCAAAAAAGGATTGAGCTATTTCGAGAAATATATTAAACCAACTCCAATCCTTTTACCAATTAACATCCTAGAAGATTTCACAAAACCATTATCGCTTAGCTTTCGACTTTTCGGGAATATATTGGCGGATGAATTAGTCGTTGTTGTTCTTGTTTCTTTAGTCCCCTTAGTAATCCCTATACCGGTCATGTTTCTTGGATTATTTACAAGCGGTATTCAAGCTCTTATTTTTGCAACATTAGCCGCAGCCTATATAGGTGAATCCATGGAGGGTCATCATTGAATTGACTCTTTTTGGAAATAGTATTTTTTTTTTTTGCAGCTTAGCTCAATTCATGCATGGTTCCAGATAATCTGCTTGGTTGCAAAAAAATAGTTAGAAATGCGTATGAATATATAGCCTAGAGTTGTAGGAGAGAGAATAGAATAGACTATATTATGGAATTTTCAAAGTATATATGCATTAAGGAGGGTGGAGTCAGGCTAGATCTATACTATAATATCCTTAATGTCTATAAGTGGAGTCCTCTTTTATGCAGGTTTCCACTTTAAGCAATGATTTTAGAATCCGATTCAATAGAAAATGAGAAAATATGCAAACAAAATAGAAGAAACAAATGTATATATATAGGATATTATATTATATATTCCTAGGTTAGATTCATTATCTAATCCGATATATGGATATGGAATTCCCTTCTATGTAGTTCGGACAATTCACATTATCATTTCAATTTGATTTCAATTTGTACTTTTTAGTTACTTTACTTCTCCCCAATAGAGCTTAGAAGTAAGAATTTATTGGTTGATTGTATCCTTAACCATTTCTTTTTTTTGACACGAGGAACTACTCACCATGAATCCACTAATTGCTGCTGCTTCTGTTATTGCTGCTGGATTGGCCGTAGGGCTTGCTTCTATTGGACCTGGAGTTGGTCAAGGTACTGCTGCAGGACAAGCTGTAGAAGGTATTGCGAGACAGCCAGAAGCAGAAGGTAAAATACGAGGTACTTTATTGCTTAGTCTAGCTTTTATGGAAGCTTTAACAATTTATGGACTAGTTGTGGCACTAGCGCTTTTATTTGCGAACCCTTTTGTTTAATCTTAAAAAAAAAATTCTTTCGATTTCGATTAGATACTTTTTTCTTTTTTTAGTAAATTGGTATTTGCTTCCACAATTCCAATTATATCAATACTTTATTTAATTTACTCCTATTTATTACTCCTGGAATTATCTATTTATCGGGACAGATAATACCCCATTCTAGGAAGGGCTGAGTTGAGTATTATTAATTTAGAAGATATGCTCACCTTCTTATTTCCCGTCCTTAGTTTAGGAAAGTGGAAAGTTTTTTCCTTTTATTTTAGGAATTTTGGGAACAGAACATTTCAACAAAGGAAGTCTTTCACCGGTCAAACAAGACGTAAGACTTAATCTAAAAGAAATTACTAGATTGAATCTATTTGCATTAAAAAAACCGATCAAAAAAGGGCGAGCGAAGTAAGTGATCGAAAAACTTTGTTCTTTGTTCGTCCTATCTATAAGAGGAGAGCATATGAAAAATGTAACCCATTCTTTCGTTTTTTTAGCTCACTGGCCATCCGCTGGCAGTTTCGGGCTTAATACCGATATTTTAGCAACAAATCTAATAAATCTAACTGTAGTGGTTGGTGTTTTGATTTTTTTTGGAAAGGGAGTGTGTGCGAGTTGTCTATTTCAAGAATAGATTGGATCTATCCGGCTGCACTTTATAATTTTTTTAGTATTTTTCGGATAAATAAGAAAAGGGTGCACGATCTCGACGAATTACTTCTGAATAAATTCAGAAATCATATGGAAGAACCATAGCATTTCGCGACTCATTGGTAAATCAACTTTGATTCTCTATAAACCAAGAATGTGAGACCATTAACACGGTTAAAGCTAAACTGCTTGAAGTCCAGGCAAAAAGAGGTACTCTTTCTACAACTATATTAGTATTAGTACCAATTTAAACGGGAAATAGCTAATGTAAAATTTATCTGATATAGAACACTCATATCGATAAAATGGTTTGAACTATTTACTAGAAAAAAAAGGGGGCACCCTGCCCTTTTTTAACCAATGCCGAATCGACGACCTATGTATAAAAAAGAGAAATTTTTTGGATTTGAAGAAAAAAAAAATAAAAAAGAATTCTATTAATTTTCATTTTCCATTTATTTAGTTAGTTTTTCTTAATGAAATTGAAATTATTAACTAGAGGGCAAATAAAAATAAAGAAACAACTTTGCTGACCATGATATATTTTTATCTAGGCGGAAGAGTCCTCTTAATATTTATCTAGTCTTATATAGGTTTCGGTATATTGAAATATAAACATAAAAAAGAAGATAGAGGATAGGCTCATTACTTAAAAAAAAGATATGGAAATAGCTATAGAAAAAAAAAAAGGAGCGTGAGAGCCAAATGAATCGAAAGATTCATGTTTGGTTCGGGAAGAGATCATAAAAGTTGTAAACTTACAAAATAATCTACTTTCATTAAAAGATTTATTAGATAATCGAAAACAGAGGATCTTGAGTACTATTCGAAATTCAGAAGAATTGCGTAGAGGGACCATTGAGCAACTCGAAAAAGCTCGGATTCGATTACAGAAAGTCGAACTAGAAGCGGATGAGTATCGAATGAATGGATACTCTGAGATAGAACGAGAAAAAGCAAATTTGATTAATGCTACTTCTATTAGTTTGGAACAATTGGAAAAGTCTAAAAACGAAACCCTTTATTTTGAAAAACAAAGGGCAATGAATCAGGTCCGACAGCGGGTTTTCCAACAGGCCGTACAAGGAGCTCTAGGAACTCTGAATAGTTGTTTGAATACCGAGTTACATTTCCGTACGATTCGTGCTAATATTGGCATTCTCGGGTCCCTGGAATGGAAGAAATAATTAAATTAATTAGGCCTTGAACTTCTACTTTCGTTTAGAATTTAGGCATTATTTTTCCCCTTGCTTCCGAAAAAAGAGTCAAGAAACACTAATGGCAACCCTTCGAGTCGACGAAATTCATAAAATTCTCCGCGAACGTATTGAACAATATAATAGGAAAGTAGGGATTGAGAATATAGGTCGCGTAGTTCAAGTGGGGGATGGGATTGCTCGTATTATAGGTCTTGGTGAAATAATGTCAGGTGAATTAGTCGAATTTGCAGAAGGTACTAGGGGTATTGCTCTGAATTTGGAATCCAAAAATGTTGGGATTGTATTAATGGGCGATGGGTTGATGATACAAGAGGGAAGTTTTGTAAAAGCAACAGGAAGAATTGCTCAGATACCCGTGAGTGAGGCTTACTTGGGTCGTGTTGTAAATGCTCTGGCTAAACCTATTGATGGGAAAGGCGAAATTATAGCTTCCGAATCTCGCTTAATTGAATCTCCTGCTCCAAGTATAATTTCCAGGCGTTCCGTATACGAACCTCTTCAAACAGGGCTTATTGCTATCGATTCGATGATCCCTATAGGGCGCGGTCAGCGAGAGTTAATTATTGGGGACAGACAGACTGGCAAAACAGCAGTAGCCACAGATACAATTCTCAATCAAAAAGGGCAAGGTGTAATATGTGTTTATGTAGCTATCGGTCAAAGAGCATCCTCCGTAGCTCAAGTAGTAACTACTTTCCATGAGGAGGGGGCCATGGAATACACTATTGTAGTAGCTGAAATGGCGGATTCACCTGCTACATTACAATACCTCGCTCCTTATACGGGAGCAGCCCTGGCTGAGTATTTTATGTACCGCGAACGGCATACTTTAATAATTTATGATGATCTCTCCAAACAGGCACAAGCTTATCGCCAAATGTCCCTTCTATTAAGAAGACCTCCCGGACGTGAGGCTTATCCAGGGGATGTTTTTTATTTGCATTCACGCCTTTTAGAAAGAGCCGCTAAATTAAATTCTCTTTTAGGCGAAGGAAGTATGACCGCTTTACCAATAGTTGAGACTCAATCTGGAGACGTTTCCGCCTATATTCCTACTAATGTAATCTCCATTACAGATGGACAAATATTCTTATCTGCGGATCTATTCAATGCCGGAATTCGACCCGCTATTAATGTGGGTATTTCTGTTTCCAGAGTAGGATCCGCGGCTCAAATTAAAGCCATGAAACAAGTAGCTGGCAAATCAAAATTGGAACTAGCGCAATTCGCAGAGTTACAAGCCTTTGCACAATTCGCCTCTGCTCTCGATAAAACAAGTCAGAATCAATTGGCAAGGGGTCGACGATTAAGGGAATTGCTTAAACAATCCCAGGCAAATCCTCTCCCAGTGGAAGAGCAGATAGCTACTATTTATACCGGAACAAGAGGATATCTTGATTCGTTAGAAATTGAACAGGTAAATAAATTTCTGGATGAGTTACGTAAACATCTAAAAGATACTAAACCTCAATTCCAAGAAATTATATCTTCTAGCAAGACATTCACCGAGCAAGCGGAAATCCTTTTGAAGGAAGCTATTCAGGAACAGCTGGAACGGTTTTCTCTTCAGTAACAAATAAATTTTGCATGTCTACTCTTGTTAGTAGAATAGGAATCGTTGAGAAAGCTTTTTCATTTGAATCATGCAAAAAAGTTTTCTTTGTTTTTAGTTTAGTATAGTTATTTAAAGAATAGATAGAAATAAGATTGCGTCCAATAGGATTTGAACCTATACCAAAGGTTTAGAAGACCTCTGTCCTATCCATTAGACAATGGACGCTTTTCTTTCATATTTTATTCTTTCTTTTATTTTTTTGCTTCTTCCGAGAAAAAACTGTTAGACCAAAACTCTTTTAGGAAATCAAAAAATCCAGATACAAATGCATGATGTATATATTATATCATGCATATATCATAAAGAAGGAGTATGGAGGCGGTAGTGGGAATCGAACCCGCAACCCCAAGGTTATGAGCCTTATGAGCTACCAAACTGCTCTATACTCTTAAACTAAAGAGGGGTAACTAGTGGATAAAAGAGGGTTGGATACGCCCCTCTACCAATATCTATACAAATAGAATAGTCCATTTATACAGAATGGTAAAGAGGGCTCCTCTATGATTATCAATTCCAGAAATCCATACAAATACGAAAGGGTATTTTATCCTTACCAACTGGATCTTGTTGCACCCGGTAACAAACATTCATAAACCATTTCTCGAAGTACGTGTCCGGATAGCCCAAAATGTCGATAGTTAGCTCTAGGTCTTCCGGTCAAAAAACAACGTCGATGAAGGCGTGTAGGTGCACTATTACGCGGTAGGGATTGCAATTTTTCTCGCATTTTCGTTTTTTCACTCAAACTCAAGGGAGAAACTTTGCTTCTTATCTTTTTTTTTAAAGATTGACGAATCAAATGATATTTCTGTTCTAATTTCTGCCGCTTCTTCTCCCTCTGAATCAAACTTTTTTTTGCCATAATGTGTCGTTGCTATTATTACCAAGTATACGGTTCTAATCCTAGATGGAAAAATAAATAGAAAAAGAAATCTAAAAAGGCAGATCCTCCCTCTCTATCAAGAGTAATGAACTAGGTGCTGATACAGTACAAAAAAACAAACTAAATTAACCAAACTTGCCTGATGTTGAGGCAATCAAGAAAGCTGCATAAGTGAATATATAACCCACGGAAAAGTGAGCTAATCCAACCAATCTTGCTTGCACAATGGAAAGAGCCACGGGCTTATCTCTCCAGCGAATTAAATTAGCTAAAGGTGTGCGTTCATGAGCCCATGCTAAAGTCTCAATTAATTCCTGCCAATACCCCCGCCAGGAAATTAAGAACATAAATCCAGTAGCCCAAACAAGATGTCCAAATAAGAACATCCACGCCCATACCGATAAACTATTCATCCCAAAAGGATTATATCCATTGATAAGTTGTGAAGAGTTTAACCATAGGTAATCTCTTAACCATCCCATCAAATAAGTGGAGGATTCATTAAATTGTGAAACGTTGCCCTGCCATAATGTGATATGTTTCCAATGCCAATAAAAAGTAACCCACCCAATGGTATTTAACATCCAGAAAACTGCCAAATAAAATGCGTCCCAAGCAGAAATATCACAAGTACCGCCGCGCCCTGGGCCGTCACAAGGAAAACTATATCCAAAATCCTTTTTATCTGGCATTAATTTGGAACCGCGTGCATCTAAAGCGCCCTTTACTAAAATCAATGTAGTTGTATGCAAACCTAGAGCAATAGCATGATGAACCAAGAAATCCCCAGGTCCTATTGTTAAGAAAAGCGAATTACTATTCTCATTAACAGCATTCAACCATCCGGGCAACCATAGGCTTCGACCCGCATTGAAAGCGGGGCCATTCGTTGAAGATAAGAGTATATCGAACCCATATGTCGTCTTGCCATGAGCAGATTGTATCCATTGGGCAAATATAGGTTCGATCAAGATTTGCTTTTCTGGAGTACCAAAAGCAAGCATGACGTCGTTATGAACATAAAGGCCCAAGGTATGGAATCCTAGAAAGAGGCTAGCCCAACTTAAATGAGATATGATAGCTTCTTTATGGTCTAACATTCTTGCCAATACATTATCCTCATTCTGTTCCGGATTGTAATCCCTAATGAAAAAAATAGCTCCATGAGCAAAAGCCCCTGTCATGATGAACCCTGCAATATATTGGTGATGAGTATATAAAGCAGCTTGAGTAGTAAAGTCTTGTGCTATGAATGCATAAGGAGGTAAAGAGTACATATGTTGAGCTACTAAGGAAGTAATAACCCCTAAAGAAGCTAGAGCAAGACCTAACTGAAAATGAATCGAATTGTTGATTGTGTCATAAAGGCCCTTATGCCCACGCCCTAATCGACCCCCCGGAGGAGTATGCGCTTCTAAAAGATCTTTAATACTGTGCCCAATTCCGAAGTTAGTTCGATACATGTGACCGGCAATGAGAAAAATAAATGCAATAGCTAAATGATGGTGAGCCATATCGGTCAGCCACAAACTTTGTGTTTGTGGATGGAATCCCCCAAGAAGAGTTAGAATGGCAGTTCCCGCTCCTTGAGCGGTACCAAATAAATGATTACTCGAATCAGGGTTTTGGGCATAAAGATTCCATTGACCCGTCAAAAGGGGTCCCAACCCCTGGGGATAGGGTAATACATCTAAGAAATTATTCCATCGAACGTACTCCCCCCTGGATGCGGGAATAGCAACATGAACTAAATGTCCTGTCCAAGCCAAAGAACTTACCCCGAAAAGTCCTGACAAATGATGATTGAGACGAGATTCCGCGTTTTTGAACCACGAAAGGCTTGGTTTCCATTTGGGTTGTAGATGTAACCAACCCGCTATTAAGGACAGCGTAGAAAGAAATAATAGAAAAAGAGCTCCAGTATAAAGATCCTCATTGGTGCGTAATCCTATTGTATACCACCACTGATAAACTCCAGAATAAGCAATATTCACTGGACCAGCAGCACCTCCTCGAGTAAAGGCTTCCACAGCGGGTTGACCAAAATGAGGATCCCAAATCGCATGAGCAATAGGTCTTACGTGTAAAGGATCCTGTATCCATGATTCAAAATTTCCTTGCCAAGCTACATGAAACAGATTTCCGGACGTCCATAGAAAGATTATTGCTAATTGCCCAAAGTGAGAAGCAAAAATGTTCTGATAAAGACGTTCTTCAGTAATATCATCATGACTTTCGAAATCATGTGCGGTAGCAATACCAAACCAAATACGACGAGTAGTGGGGTCCTGAGCTAAGCCTTGGCTAAACCTGGGAAATCTTAATTCCATAATGCCTTTCAAATCCTCCTAGCCACTATCCTACTGCAATAATTCTCGCTAAGAAGAATGCCCATGTCGTGGCAATTCCACCCAGAAGGTAATGGGTTACTCCTACAGCGCGTCCTTGTATAATGCTCAAGGCTCTAGGCTGAGTAGCAGGAGCAACTTTTAATTTGTTATGAGCCCAAACGATAGATTCAATGAGTTCTTGCCAATAACCACGGCCGCTGAATAAAAACATTAAACTGAAGGCCCAGACAAAATGAGCACCTAAGAAAAAAAGACCATATGCAGATAATGAAGAACCATAAGACTGAATGACTTGCGATGCCTGTGCCCACAAGAAATCTCGAAGCCACCCATTAATCGTAATGGAACTCTGTGCAAAGTTTCCCCCTGTAATATGAGTTACCACCCCTTGATCACTTATAGTACCCCAAACATCCGACTGCATTTTCCAACTGAAATGGAAAATGACTACCGAAATTGCATTGTACATCCAGAATAAACCTAAGAAAACATGATCCCAGGCGGATACTTGACATGTTCCCCCTCGGCCAGGCCCATCGCAAGGAAAGCGAAAACCTAGATTTGCTTTATCGGGTATCAAACGGGAACTCCGAGCAAATAAAACACCTTTCAAAAGTATTAATACAGTCACATGTATGGTAAATGCATGAATGTGATGGACTAAAAAATCTGCGGTTCCTAATGGAATAGGTAACAAAGCCACTTTGCCACCTACTGCTACTAACTCGCCGCCTCCCCACGTTAAGCTAGTACTTGTTGTTGCACCAGGAGCTGTTACGCCAGGCGCAGTAGCATGGATATTTTGTACCCATTGAGCAAAGATAGGTTGTAATTGTATGGCAGTATCCGAAAACATATCTTGTGGACGGCCTAAAGCACTCATGGTATCATTATGAATGTACAAGCCAAAACTGTGAAAACCTAGAAATATACATACCCAGTTAAGGTGGGATATGATTGCATCGCGGTGTCTAAGGACGCGATCTAATAGATCGTTGTATCGAGTAGTTGGATCATAGTCTCTTACCATAAAAATTGCTGCATGTGCAGCAGCACCGACTATTAGAAATCCGCCAATCCACATGTGGTGTGTGAACAAGGAAAGTTGTGTACCATAGTCAGTAGCTAGGTATGGATAGGGAGGCATAGAATACATATGATGAGCTACAACAATGGTTGTAGAGCCTAGCATAGCTAGGTTAAGAGATAATTGAGCATGCCATGACGTTGTTAAGATTTCATAAAGACCCTTATGGCCTTGTCCTGTAAATGGGCCCTTGTGAGCCTCCAAAATATCTTTAAGTCCATGGCCAATACCCCAATTGGTCCTATACATATGACCTGCGATTAGGAAAAGAATAGCAATAGCTAAATGATGGTGCGCAATATCGGTCAGCCAGAGACCACCGGTTACTGGATCTAGTCCTCCGCGAAAAGTCAGAAATTCTGCGTATTTGGACCAATTTAAAGTGAAAAAAGGGGTTGCTCCTTCGGCAAAACTAGGATAAAGTTGAGCCAAAAGGTCCCGATTCAAGATAAATTCATGAGGAAGTGGTATCTCTTTAGGATCCACCCCAGCGTCAAGAAATTGGTTAATTGGTAAAGATACATGAATTTGGTGCCCCGCCCAAGAAAGAGACCCAAGTCCTAATAATCCCGCTAAGTGGTGATTCAACATGGATTCTACATCTTGGAACCAGGCCAATTTGGGAGCGGCTTTGTGATAATGGAACCAACCAGCAAAAAGCATTAACGCTGCAAAAATCAATGCACCAATTGCAGTACAATAGAGTTGTAATTCACTAGTTATTCCAGATGCTCGCCAAAGCTGAAAAAAACCAGAGGTTATTTGGATTCCTCGGAAACCCCCGCCTACATCACCATTCAATATTTCTTGCCCTACTATAGGCCAAACTACCTGAGCACTGGGTCCAATGTGAGTAGGATCACTTAGCCATGCTTCATAATTGGAAAAACGGGCGCCATGAAAGTACATGCCACTCAACCAAAGAAAGATAATGGAAAGTTGCCCGAAATGAGCACTAAAGACTTTTCGAGAAATCTCCTCCAAATCACCAGTATGACTATCGAAATCGTGAGCATCAGCATGTAGGTTCCAGATCCAAGTGGTAGTATCAGGGCCCTTAGCTAGTGTTCTTGAGAAATGGCCGGGTCTGGCCCATTCCTCAAAAGATGTTTTTACAGGATCCCTATCCACAACAATTTTTACTTCTGGTTCCGGCGAACGAATAATCATTAAGTCCTCCTCTTTCCGGACAAGACATACAAAGAGACCCGCCAACTGTCTTTTTAGTGAATCTTTGAAAGATATATATTTTGAAAGATAGATTTTGAAAGATAGATTTTGAAAGATAGATATTGTGATTAGTTCTTTTCTTTACTATCTACCATCCTTCTATTTTTTTTTTAGTTATTCACTGGAGCAATTATATATTGAAGTCAATCCGAGGCAAGTGTTCGGGTCTATTATGACATAAAGATTAGGTGCCTAACGGACATTGTTTATCTTGAAAAACAAATATTTCTCGACGTAAGAAAAAAATCTTTTTTATTTTTAATTTAAGAAACTAGTGTATTTTTTTTGAGGGCATAAGCTCCTATCTATATCTACTTTCCTTGAGCATAATATAGGGTTTTTTATTTGATTCTAAATTCCAAGATAACTCATTAGAATTATTAATAAGATGGTCCTAATATATTAGCAATATTTAGATTGCCCCCTCTTTTTATTCACTTTATTACTTCTATTCTAGACCCTATCCCTATGGTTTATTCTTATGAAATATCATATAAAATAGAAGGTATAAGAAATGGATATAATGAAATTCTTGATTCGATCTTACGACCTAATTTATTTGATTAATGGATCAACAACCAAACCACCCATTTTATGAAAAAGAAGGAGCATGGTCTTATTCAAATTCAAAGCGCTTCGTAATCTTCAACCAGTTCTGTGCTTCAATATAATTTCCCGGAGTAAGCGCTATAGCTTGTTTCCAATATTCAGCAGCTTGATCAAACCAAGCTTCCGCAATTTCCGAATCACCCTGTAGAATGGCCTGTTCTCCTCGGTCGGAATAGGAAGTTCCTTCCCTTAGAACCGTACTTGAGAGTTTCCTACCTCATACGGCTCAGAAATTGCTATCTGAATTTCCCCTATCTTAACTGAATTCGATTTATCAAAAATCGATCCAATTTGTTCTTGGGTTAAGCAGAAGAAATTAATTACCTAAGTTTCAAACCCTAATTTTTATCAATAATCAGTTTGATCTTTTTTCCCACCTTCAGAAGAATGAAGCATAGATAGATATAGAGCCTTCGTTCAAATTTTCTGAGAGGTAACTATCCCGGTTTCATATATGAAATCTCTATAGAATCCTTGAAAAAGACTTTTTTCCATAAGAAAGAAAAAAGAACTTACTATCTTTGGGATCTGATACTACACCGCTGCTTAATCCCTTAGTGGATCGGCTCTATTACATAAGCGGATTCCTAAATTTTGCCCCATATCATGGGATAAGTAAGCAGTTTTTTTTAGTTGTATCGACCCAGTCGCTCACTAATTGATCTTTACGGTGCTTTCTCTATCAATTTGAGAAACTTTATCCATAGAGTAGTAGTATAGGCCATACTTTCTTCGTTTTTTGATTCTCGTGAAGTGTCCTTCCTTCCTACAGCTGATAGGGAAAAATCGTTGTTTTTACGATCCCTATGTAGAAAGCCCTTTTTTTCTAGTATTTACTAGAAAATTTGATCCTCTCTTTTTTTTTTTTCTTTCTATAGTGGAGATAGTCGCACGTAATGACAGATCACGGCCATATTATTAAAAGCTTGCGGTAAGAAGGGGTTTCGTTCTAGTGCCCGGAAATAATATTCCAAAGCCTTTGTATGCTCTCCATTGCTTGTGTGTATAAGGCCTATGTTATAGAGTATATAACTTCGATCATAGGGATCGATTTCTAGTCGCGTAGCTTCATAATAATTTTGCAAAGCTTCCGCATAATTTCCTTCGGATTGAGCCAACATCCGTTACGGTCGTTCATTCTATTCAAAAAATCTCCGTTCCAAAACCGTACATGAGGTTTTCATCTCATACGGCTCCTCCCTTCTGTACATAATAGTACTAAGCGAAATAATCTATAGAATCAAAATAGAATTAGTCCCGTCTCATTATGAACCGAAAGGGGCTGGTATTTTTCCAAGAAATCTCTAGCCAACCTTCCCACAAGAGGTTTTTCTTAACACCAATGAATTCTATTAATGCTAGAGGAAAACGATAGCTCCAATAATTTCTTTGTTCTCAACGCCTCCTATTTAGAGGAATTAGCTACTTCAACGATCTTTGATGGTTATAGGGGTATCCAAAGTACAAACCTGATGGTTGTTTGTTATCCCAACCATTCTTCCCAGCCCTGATACCGATCAGGAAAGGGGTAATTTCTAACAAAGTTTTTCTCTTGTTGATTCCTATTTCTAGGTGTAGTGCTTTTCTCCCCTATGCTGCCTACGGATACTAATAGAGTAGGATTGGCCTGTAATCCATACCATACCATATCCTGTAGGTGTAACCTTTCGCTCAATACTCAAATCTACAATTGAAGTATCTGAAGCCGCATCAATCGAGGATACACGACGGAAGGAATTGTTAGTTCGCCTCACCTTCCCGAAGCGTGGGTTTGTTTGCTTTACAAATTTGGTTCTCTCTATGCCAACCCCCCTCTCTTTTTCGTAAGACTGAGGTATAGGTAGGGCTAAAAAAAAGCAAAAAAAAGAGTCAAATCGCACCATCTCTATAATAAGTAAATGCCTTTTTTTCTCCTGAGGTTGTCGGAATTATTCGCAATAAAATATTGGCTACAATTGAGGAGGTCTTATCAATGAAATTTCCATTTCCACGGGATCTAGGCATAATTCCCAACCCATTCTATATAGAATTGTTTTCATTCCTTCACAAAATAACATAAAAACAAACACATTCGATTCTTATAATTATAAATAGATTGATCCATATGCTCTACTCTAAATCCATATGCTTTAAATGGATAAGAGAGATATGGATTTTCCGCTCAGCTCAAATTGTATCCTTTTCCTTCTGCTTGGACACGAAGAGATATGAAATATTTGACTAAGACTGGATTTCATTCCACTTTCCTATTTCTGAACAACAACTTATGTTATCAACTATTTCGTGTTTTCAAAGTTATTAATTGTCTCATACCCTATTTTTGATTTCGATAGTATGGTGTAGCGTATCTTATGCAAACGGAATTCTAAGGTTTCTTTATTTTATTATGCAATAAGAAGAATTCTTCCATTTTCTTTTTCTTTAGTTGCGGGAAAACCCAAATTAAAACTTTTATTTTATAGCGAGCGCAATTTCTAGTAAAAAATCCTGTATCCTTCCACTTAGATCAAAAGGAATTTTTCCAATAGAACTATGGAACCCCCGAGTGGTTGCGGTTGTACCTGTACTGCAGGAATAAGAAAACTCGCTATTCACTCAGTTTATTTTCCATAATAAGTTATGTAGGAGAGATGGCCGAGCGGTTCAAGGCGTAGCATTGGAACTGCTATGTAGACTTTTGTTTACCGAGGGTTCGAATCCCTCTCTTTCCGTTTTTCTTAATTCATCAACGTTAAGGATCACAATGTATCAAATCAAATAACAATTTTTTCCAGCAATAATATAATATCTTATATTATCTTATTTTGATTTAATAGAAATTAGAAATTCTCTATAGCAAATTACTGTGGTATGTAAAATACACATAGAGGAAAAAAGAAAAAAGGATCCTAATCCTAGGGTTAATCAATTTTAGCTAGTTGATGGGAAAATACAAATTAATGGTAATGGTCTTAGGGCGATTTAGTTCGGGGAAAGGGGAAGGGGAAGAAAATTCTATGAACCTTTCCTTTTTTCGTTAAGTTCAAGTCTGACGAGAGTAATATTCTACAACTAACAACTCATTTATTTTGAGACCGACCCACTTCCTATCTAGGATTTTATTTACTAGTCCTTTATATTCCAACGTGTCAATCGCCAAATGCTTTGGCAATTTCCCCGGGTCCGATGAAGCAATATAATTTTGAACCAGACCTTTTGATCTTTGGTTATCTTTCGTAGTAATAATATCTCGGGGTTTGCAACGAAAACTTGGTATATTGACTATACGACCATTAACTAAAATATGTCTATGGTTGACTAATTGGCGGGCCCCAGGAATGGTTGAAGCCATACCCAATCGAAAAAGGATATTATCCAAACGCATTTCAAGTAATTGTAGTAAAACCTGGCCTGTTGACCTTTTTGCTTTTCCAGCGATATGTACATATCTAAGTAATTGTCGTTCTGTCAGACCATAATGAAAACGCAATTTCTGTTTTTCTTGAAGACGAATACGATATTGCTCCTTTTTCCCAGAATTGAATTTTTTTTTAAGATTACTTCCGGATTTAGGTGTTTTTCTAGTGAGTCCTGGTAAAGCTCCCAGACGGCGTATTTTTTTTAAACGAGGTCCTCGATAACGGGACATGAAGACTCCTTTTTTTATTTTATTGAAATTTCATTTTACACAATTAATTTCATTGTATTTACATTACAGAATACATCGAAATTAAAACTGAATTAAACTACAGGATAAACAGAGTAAAATCAACTAAAGTACCCCAAAAAATGGAATTTCATCAAAATCTTTTTTTTTTGTATATATATTATTTATTTTATTGTTTTGTATCTAGCAAAATTGTAAGGTAAAAAACATAAAAGATCCTGGATTCTCCATTTAATTCGGAAAAAAAGAGATTCTTGTTCGTAGAACATCGATAGAGAAAAAAAAGCCGACTATCGGATTTGAACCGATGACCCTCGCATTACAAATGCGATGCTCTAACCTCTGAGCTAAGTGGGCTTACATAACGGAAATAGTGTAACAAATAGAAATAGGTATAGTATAGGAAATCCGTAAAATCTCAGATATTAGTTATTAATCTTAGCTATTAACTAGTTCTAAATTTGAAGTTATACTTATAAAAATAAAAAAATACTAAAACTTCTTAAAGATAAAGTTAGCTTGATATGCTTAACTATAGGATATTAAAAAATAAAATTATAGAATTTATTGGTATTTTCATTCGATCATTATAGACTTTATTATTTGTTAATAATTTGAGGATTAATATTTCACTAAGGGGAACATAGAGTCAGAGTAAATAAAATTGCTAATTCTGATTAGAAAAAAAGAATAAATATCAAGCGTTATAGTATAATTTTGAATACTATAAAAAAGTAAGACGGGAGGTGGGGGAGATAAAAACTTTTGGATATATTGATTCGGATTGAATTGCAAATACATCAAGGATAGAATCAATTCAATTCTGAATTGCAATAAGCAAGCGAGGTCTCTCAAATAGAGTCGAACTGAACTGCTAGACTACGTTGAGTGATGAACTCAATGATTCAAAAAAAAAACTAAGAGATGGATGAAATTACACAAGGAATCCTGGTCTCAAAGAAGAGGGAAATGGGGATATGGCGAAATCGGTAGACGCTACGGACTTGATTGTATTGAGCCTTGGTATGGAAACCTGCTAAGTGGTAACTTCCAAATTCAGAGAAACCCTGGAATTAAAAAAGGGCAATCCTGAGCCAAATCCGTGTTTTGAGAAAACAAGGGGTTCTCGAACTAGAATACAAAGGAAAAGGATAGGTGCAGAGACTCAATGGAAGCTGTTCTAACGAATCGAGTTAATTACGTTGTGTTGTTAGTGGAATTCCTTCTAGTTCTAAATTAGAGAAAGAGGGGTTTTATACCTTATACATTTAATAAACACGTATAGATACTGACATAGCAAACGATTAATCACAGAACTCATATTATATTCTAATTATAATATAGGTTCTTTATCTTTTTTAAAAATGAAATTAGAAATGATAATGATTATGAAATAAAAAACTCATATCATAATTTTTTTTTTTCATTATTGTGAATCCACTCCAATCGAATATTGAATAATCAAATTCTTCAATTAAAATTCAAAGTTTTCGAGATCTTTAAAAAAGTGGATTAATCGGACGAGGACAAAGAGAGAGTCCCATTCTACATGTCAATACTGACAACAATGAAATTTCTAGTAAAAGGAAAATCCGTCGACTTTATAAGTTGTGAGGGTTCAAGTCCCTCTATCCCCAAATCCTCTTTTATTCCCTAACTATACTATATTATTATTATTTATCCTCTTTTTTTTTTTCTTTTTATCAATGCACTTTTTTTTCTTTTTATCAATGCAATGGGTTTAAGATTCATTAGCTTTCTCATTCTACTCTTTCACAAAGGAATGCGAAGAGAACTCAATGGATCTTATCCTATTCATTGAATAGATTTCTTTTTTATTAGAGTATCGGCAAGAAATCTTGGTTATTCACTCTATTTTTAAGTTTTATTTAAGTAAACCATGCACAATGCATAGGACTACCCCCCCCATTTTCAAATTTAAAATTTGAAATACTTTAATTAATTTTTAGTCCTTTTAATTGACATAGATACAAATACTCTACTAGGATGATGCACAAGAAAAGGTCAGGATAGCTCAGTTGGTAGAGCAGAGGACTGAAAATCCTCGTGTCACCAGTTCAAATCTGGTTCCTGGCAGAGAAAAAAAAAAAAAAGATCCACCGAATAGGTATTGATCCAAATACCTCGAGATGGATTGTGATACATATTCATTAATAATATTTATTCATCTAAGTGGATAAATCTATAATATAAATATAGAGGCACTTCTTTTTCTTTTTAAAGAAGTTTTAAAATATATCTTTTCTTTATGATAAAGAAGGGGGTGAGATTCCCCTTTATTTTTTTGCGTTTCTTAATTTTGTATTCCGCTATTCCGACGAATATTTTTTTAGTCTTGCTTATCTTTATCTTATCTTATTTTCCTAGTTGTGCTAAGTAATGTGCGCGGTACAAAGTTCCTGGTAGAGAACTTCTTTGAGTCATCCTATTTTTCTGTTCATATGAAGGAAATTAATATGCGATTTTCAAAATAGGGGAATCCAAATGAAACCCTTTTTTTGCTCAGTCTATCTGGAATGCTTTTGTATAATTAGGAATTAATTATAAATAGGTATTCCGTTTCATCTAGGAAAAGAACCTAAAAATATTCCTTGACTTGAATAAAATCTGGAGTTGTGTTGTATAAGTGAGCATGAATTTCTTATCATTCAATGAGCATCTTGTATTTCATAAAAATTGGGGGTTATATAATCCTTACGTAAGGGCCAGCCTATCCAACTTTCAGGCATTAGGATACGTTTAAGGCGCGGATGATTATCATAAGAGATTCCCACCATATCATAAGATTCGCGTTCTTGAAAATCGGCACTTCTCCAAATCCAGAAGACAGACGGAATTCTAGGATTATCCTTTTGGGCAAAGACTTTTATGCAGACTTCTTCTGGATTATCTATACCATATTGTATTCTCGTAAGATGATACACGCTAGCTAAAGATCCACCGGGTGCTACATCATAAGCACATTGGGAGCGTAAATAATTGTAACCATATACATATAAAATGACAGCAATGGAATCCCAATCCCCTGCTTTTATTTGTAAAGTCTCTATTCCTCGGTGATCAAAGCCCAAAGATCTATGAACCACCTCATGTTTGACTAGCCAATTAGATAACCAACCCTGCTGCATTGTCTTCATCTCTCCCTCTTTGTATAAATATTTCACATTTCGGATGCAAGTTTGAAAGATTGCCCTGCTTTTTATTTTTCTACACAAAAGAGCCCCTCTCCTAATTCACTAATTTGTAGGAAGGTACTGAACTTTTGGATTTGAAAAAAGTTTCAGAAGATATATCTAATGTAGATGGTGATTGATAGAGCAATTCTTGCTCATAAGTTCCTGTATGAGTACTGCGCCTAACATAAAGCTTGTGACTGGTAGTAAAACATCTATTTTTATTTTGAGATAGAGTTTGATCCTCAACTATTTCTCGCGATATCTTCTTACGAAGTTTTGTTAGGGCATCTATAACTGCCTCCGGTTTAGGTGGGCAGCCCGGCAAGTAGACATCCACAGGAATTAACTTATCAACTCCCCGAACAGTACTATAGGAATCCGTACTGAACATTCCCCCTGTAATAGTACAGGCTCCCATAGCAATGACGTATTTTGGTTCAGGCATTTGCTCGTATAATCTCACTAAAGAGGGAGCCATTTTCATTGTTACCGTACCGGCTGTTAAAATTAGGTCTGCTTGCCTAGGACTTGATCTTGGTACCAATCCATAACGATCAAAGTCGAATCGTGAGCCTATTAATGAAGCAAATTCAATGAAACAACAACTGGTACCGTATAGAAGGGGCCATAAACTGGAGAGTCTTGACCAATTCGAAAGATCATTTGGTGTAGTTGAAATAACAGAATTGGAACTTGTTTGGTCAAGTAAGGGAAACTCAATCAAATTCATAACTGTCTCAATAGAATCTTTTCCTTCTTTTTTTTTGTCTAAATATTCAGTTAAGACCATTCCAAGGCTCCTTTTCGCCATGCATAAACTAAACCAACAACTAAGATAAGCACGAAAATCAAAGCTTCGATAAAAACGGATACACCCAATACGTCGAAACTCATTGCCCAAGGGTATAGAAAGACGGTTTCCACATCAAAAACAACAAAAACGAGCGCAAACATATAATAGCGTATTCGGAATTGTACCCAAGCCCCTCCCATGGGTTCTATACCCGATTCATAACTAGAAAGCTTCTCTGGTCCTTCACTAACCGGGGCTAAAAGTCCTGAAATCGAAAATGCCAAAATAGGAATAAGGCTTGCTATTATTAGAAATGTCCAAAAAATATCATATTCGTGAAGCAGAAACATAATGTACTCCCATTAATGTGGAATAGGCGGAACTTAAATTAGTCAATTCAATTCAGCATTGTCAATTTATCCAGAACTTCTCTCTTTTCCTCGGTGAAACAAGAATCTTTTTTGTTCAAACAAAAGCGCTTAGTTTAAGTTTAGCCTTTGTTTCCTCTGTGCTGCATCTTCTTTAAAGATTCATCCAATGGAATCCCAACTCCCTTTCTTTTGGATTTCCATTCTATTTAGATATGGTGTATGTAGATCTAATTCTTATATAAAGAAAACTTTCTCGTTTCACTTTGTCTCGCTTTCTCTAGAATCTCTAGAAAAAAGAATAGCTCTATCCTTTATTTAATATTTAATAATAAAATAATAAGAGACTATTAAATAAAAATGAGAATACTACTAAATTAGAACCTAATTAAGATAGTAGGACTAATCTATGCAGTATAATTAATGAGAAGTAATACTATAAAATAAAAATAAAGAACTCTATTTCAGAACTATGAGACAGAATATTCTGTTTTCTTATTTACTCTTTACTTTATTTTTTCTATTTAAAGTTGATCAATTTACATAATGTATCTATAAACAAAGTAATAAATATACTTAAAACAAAGTAGGAATTCGCAAAATGGATAAAATCATTGCAGTTATTATAGGGAAGTCTAGAGATATCCTATTTGAAGGAGGACGGGATTCAAATCAGGGAAAGGATCCTTTCTTCTATTGATTTGATAGAAATTCGTTTTCTTTTCCTGTCTGTATGATTTTGATTTTCGATGAATGAGCCTTTGGTAATGCTTTTATCTCTATTCTATGTCGCAGGCGCCTATCCAGTCTATAAACAAATACTAATGAGAAAATGAAAACTATACTAAACTAAAGAAAACATAGGATAGAGATCCTAAAATCTAAAAAAGGGCATATTAGGGCTATACGGATTCGAACCGTAGACCTTCTCGGTAAAACAGATCAAACGGATTATTATCGAAATGATTTGAACTGTTTCAAAGACCCAACATGCATTTTTTTGCATTGGGCTCTTTCATAAACTGATTTAAAGATCAGTTAGTCCACCATAGTTTTTCTTTACGGAAAGATAATGAGATGGCTCCCTGTGCTCTGATTGATTTTTTGTATTATGATCTATCTAGGAGCAATACCAAAGTGTTTCAAAGGAGGATTACCTTGACTTAGGTCTGCCTCCGGTCTAAATTAAATCAACCTAAGTGAAATGGAGTCTCTATCGTTCCACTGCAAGAGTTAACTATGAGACTTCATACACCTTAAAGTTCATAGAACGAAAAGAAGTTTTTGGAGGCCCTTATCCTCATTACGCCTAGCATTTAGTGGGCTGGATATTTACCTTATCAACTAGCAAATCCAT
>NW_028261167.1:0-32500 GCF_056163025.1 Triticum urartu | reverse complement strand
TGGATGTCTATGTGACCCATAGAAAGTGAAAGTTGGTCATATAATACATACATAATTGTATGTATAACTATAAGAAAAAGGAAGGGAAATTGTATAAGATTAAGAAAGTATAAGATTAAGAAAGCTCGTGGGTTAGAGATATAGAAAAGAAAAAGTAGAAAAGGATTAAAAAAGAGGGAATTCCTAATCCAATCAAAAAACCCATTTTGGTCTTAGTGTGGATAGAGGATCTTCCTATGTTATACTATATAACTCTCATCCGTGAAATATAACTCTCATCCATGAATTGATTTGATAGATCCGATATTCATAATATTGAATTGATTCAGTATTATCAGAATGCAAGCCCTACCCTTGAATTTACAAGATACCCCTTTTTCCTCTCCATGGGATTACATCCCGAGTTATTGTGAAAATAAAAAATAAAGAGGTTATGGAAGTCAATATTCTCGCATTTATTGCTACTGCACTGTTCATTCTAGTTCCTACTTCTTTTTTACTTATTATTTATGTAAAAACAGTCAGCCAAAATAATTAATTGGAATTCCAATTAATCATTGAAGAAATTAAAAAGGGATTAAATAAAAAAAATCCAAGTCTTAAATGAAAGGATCTGGTTGGAATCTTAAAGTGTGGTAGAAAGAACTACATATAGTTTTTTCTACGACACTTTAGATTCTTTCTATTATATTATCTTTGAATCTACATAGAATAGATTAGTAGATTGAAATAGTTAAGTAGTCTAATTCAATTTCTTTTTTCATTGCATCCACTTAATTTCAATCAGGTCAAAATAAAAAAATCTAAGACAATTCTTGACCAAAGAATCCATGGAAGGAAAGAAAAATAATATGAAGAATAGACTATAGTAAAAAGTAAAAGGAAATGGAAAATGTGTGATATGCCGTGAATAGTTCCGTGGAAGAAAGTCTAATTTTCTTATGTATAGAACTTTTTTTAACCATTCGTCATTTCTAGTAGAAATTCTGAATTGGTATAATGGCTCTTTCTTACATTACAACTTACAATACAAGAGTTTCTTACAGGAGTGAAACAAAACTAAAGAAAAAGATTAAAGAATAACGTTTGACAAAATGATTAATGCAAAATGATCCATTAAAGAAAAGAATTGATACAACAATTTGATTACTTAATCAATTAGTAGTATCCCTAGAGTCCACTCCTTCCCCATACTACTAGTGAAAGAGAAAATGTAAAGACTACCATTAAAGCAGCCCAAGCGAGACTTACTATATCCATCTAAATTATGTCTCCTATTTCTATGAAGGGATTATTCTACTATTGATCAATAATCATAGTGGAATCAAGGGTACAGAGTCAAAAAGGGATTCCGCCCTAAGGCCATGGATCAATCAGTTCAAGGAATTTACTCCTAACAAATTCTTATAGGAATTCTGGTAGAATTAGAGAGCATTAAAAATACGAGATACTATAGCCCTTTTTTCCTTAAAAAAGAAAGAGTACGGGAATGATGTCCTGAATAGAAGAAGCGGGAATAGGAAGATTTTTTATTCCTTTTGTTACTCTTTTTTTTTTTTTTAAGCAAAGGACGCCCGAATATACCATAAAATTATCGATAGATAAATATTTATTGGATACCTACCTTACCTAATGTTTATTTTTGACCTAAACCCTGCAGCCTTGCTTTGTATCATTCTATGAAAGAATGAAGAGATTTTATCCATAATACAACTCCTAAATTGATTTTTGATCGACCTATTTAATCTGATTCTCGTTAGAATTAAGTAGTCCTTACTTTAGTGTATGTAGGTAACATAAGATGTACGATAAAAAAATGTATAATAATTAGTAAGTCTTGATATTCTTTCGTGGAGTCCCTTCTTGAATCTTAGATTGAAAAAAAAAAAGAATGCCCCTTAGGGACCTTTCTTTGGATACCAAGATTTCTGACATCTTATCCTCGTATTTTAAAATTATCAAATCGAATCTCAATTAAGAACCAATTCAAATTCATATAATAAAAGAATAAGGAAACACTACCTCACCCCTATTGATAACCATTTTGGCCACTACCGTCAAAACAAACCCTAACCCTAGTTTGAGGATAGAACTATGGTATGGTTTCTCTAAACCCAGTATCGGCAGGCCCAGTTACTCTCTTGCCCGAACTTATGCGAAGTAAAAATTTATCGAATTCGATCAGCACTATAAAAAAAACCTAAGTATTTTATTGATCAGGCGGCACCCAGATTTGAACTGGGGATAAAGGATTTGCAGTCCCCTGCCTTACCGCTTGGCCATGCCGCCAAAAAATCCGATCAAAAATCTAGAAAACAGCAAGTATTCATCCACGTTTTCTTACGAAAAGCCCCTTTTATTTTGAATATAATTCTACTTACTTTTTTCCAATCTTTTTCAAAAAATCTATTCCTGCTTTTTTTGATCCAGTTTCTATTATTCTCCTCGATAGATTCTATCTTAAAACATACATTGTTAACACAATAAAACTTCCCATTTCTTTCTATTGAGATGAAAAAGAAGAAAAAGTGGATTTCTATTCACAGGCTGCAAAATTCAGAATAAATTGGAACCGTTAACTAGAATTCTCTTTTTTTTATTGCAGTAGTGAACTACTCTTAAATCGGTATTATCTCCCCCCCCTTCAATGGCATAATAAAATATTATGGCTTTATGCTTAATCCGTGTATAGGTAAACTTTAGGTCCGAACAGCATTATTATCCAAAGATCCCCTTTATGTACATATCTCTATGGGGAATCATGCTTTAATTTTTCAAAGTATTAAATTAAATATCTTGAATAAAAAAAGGAAATTTGCTCTGATATAGAGTATAACCTGACTATCTTGGCGTACCCAAGTGAAATTACGATAAAAGAAAAGCATGGATATGGGGAGAGGTGGATAACTAGATTGGCATGTACTTAAAAAAGGGACTTACTTTATTTTAGAATTCCACAATGAAATACTGAATTTTCTAGCAATTATACTACTCCGATCCGAAATAAAAAAGAACCCTCAAATTATTTTGAGAAATTAAAGTAAGCACGCTATTCTAAATCGAAGTAAAGTCAAACTTTCTAGTATATTATATTACGGCTTTATTACATTCATAGAAAGGAGATAAAATGAGAAATCTTTGCCATCCAATCTGATTAGAATATCATAACATAAAGTATAAGTGGCAGAATTTTTTTTGTAGGAATGTTTTATCAATTCATTTTCATTTCATTTGTACCCCTGGCAAACTCGAACTTTCGTCCAAATGGTCTCTATTCATATGTATGAAATACATATATGAAATACGTATGTGGAGTTCCCTAGAATTTCATGTGATTCAGTAAACAGAATATAGATTCCATGATTGCTAGATCGATCCATAGGGATTGATGAAGAGTGAGCTGATAATGGAATTTTTCTTTGATAAACAGGAAACTTAAGATTAAGATGCTCCGGAATGGAAACGAGGGAATGTCCACAATACCCGGATTTAGTCAGATCCAATTCGAGGGATTTTGTAGGTTCATTAATCAAGCCTTGGCAGAAGAACTTGACAAGTTTCCAACAATTAAAGATCCAGATCACGAAATTGCATTTCAATTATTTGCGAAAGGATATCAACTGCTAGAACCCTCGATAAAAGAAAGAGATGCTGTGTATGAATCACTCACCTATTCTTCCGAATTATATGTATCTGCGAGATTAATTTTTGGTTTCGATGTGCAAAAGCAAACCATTTCTATCGGAAACATTCCTATAATGAATTCCTTAGGAACCTTTATTATAAATGGAATATACCGAATTGTGATCAATCAAATATTGCTAAGTCCTGGTATTTACTACCGCTCGGAATTAGATCATAAGGGAATTTCTATCTACACTGGCACTATAATATCAGATTGGGGGGGGAGATCGGAATTAGCAATTGATAAAAAAGAAAGGATATGGGCTCGCGTGAGTAGAAAACAAAAGATATCTATTCTAGTTCTATCATCAGCTATGGGTTCGAATCTAAGAGAAATTCTGGATAATGTTTCCTACCCTGAAATTTTCTTGTCTTTCCCGAATGCTAAAGAGAAGAAGAGGATTGAGTCAAAAGAAAAAGCTATTTTGGAGTTTTATCAACAATTTGCTTGTGTAGGTGGGGACCTGGTATTTTCGGAGTCCTTATGCGAGGAATTACAAAAGAAATTTTTTCAACAAAAATGTGAATTAGGAAGGATTGGTCGACGAAATATGAATCGGAGACTTAATCTTGATATTCCTCAGAACAATACATTCTTGTTACCACGAGATGTATTGGCCGCTACGGATCATTTGATTGGAATGAAATTTGGAACGGGTATACTTGACGATGACGATATGAATCACTTGAAAAATAAACGTATTCGTTCGGTTGCGGATCTGTTACAAGATCAATTCGGATTGGCTCTTGGTCGTTTACAACATGCAGTTCAAAAAACTATTCGTAGAGTATTCATACGTCAATCGAAACCGACTCCCCAAACTTTGGTAACTCCAACTTCAACTTCAATTTTATTAATAACTACTTATGAGACCTTTTTTGGCACATACCCGTTATCTCAAGTTTTTGATCAAACGAATCCATTGACACAAACTGTTCATGGGCGAAAAGTGAGTTGTTTAGGTCCTGGAGGGTTGACGGGGAGAACCGCAAGTTTTCGGAGCCGAGATATTCATCCGAGTCACTATGGGCGTATTTGTCCAATTGACACGTCTGAAGGAATCAATGTTGGACTTACTGGATCCTTAACAATTCATGCGAGAATTGATCACTTGTGGGGATCCATAGAGAGTCCGTTTTATGAAATATCTGCTGAGAAAGCAAAAGAAAAAAAAGAGAGACAGGTGGTTTATCTATCACCAAATAGAGATGAATATTATATGATAGCAGCAGGAAATTCTTTGTCCTTGAATCAAGGTATTCAGGAAGAACAGGTTGTTCCGGCTAGATACCGTCAAGAATTCTTGACTATTGCATGGGAACAGATTCATGTTAGAAGTATTTTTCCTTTCCAATATTTTTCTATTGGGGGTTCTCTCATTCCTTTTATTGAGCACAATGATGCGAATCGGGCTTTAATGAGTTCTAATATGCAGCGCCAAGCAGTTCCGCTTTCTCGGTCCGAGAAATGCATTGTTGGAACTGGATTGGAACGCCAAACAGCTCTAGATTCGAGGGTTTCCATTATAGCCGAACGCGAGGGAAAGATCATTTCTACTGATAGTCATAAGATACTTTTATCAAGTAGTGGGAAGACTATAAGTATTCCTTTAGTTAACCACCGTCGCTCTAACAAAAATACTTGTATGCACCAAAAACCCCGGGTTCCACGGGGTAAATCCATTAAAAAAGGACAAATTTTAGCAGAAGGAGCTGCTACAATTGGGGGCGAACTTGCTTTAGGAAAAAACGTATTAGTAGCTTATATGCCATGGGAAGGTTACAATTTTGAAGACGCAGTACTAATTAGCGAACGTTTGGTATATGAAGATATTTATACCTCTTTTCACATCCGGAAATATGAAATTCAGACGGATACGACAAGCCAGGGCTCCGCTGAAAAAATCACTAAAGAAATACCACATCTAGAAGAACATTTACTCCGCAATTTGGACAGAAATGGAGTTGTTAGGTTGGGATCCTGGGTAGAAACTGGTGATATTTTAGTAGGTAAATTAACGCCTCAGATAGCGAGCGAATCATCTTATATCGCGGAAGCTGGATTATTACGGGCCATATTTGGCCTTGAGGTTTCCACTTCAAAAGAAACTTCTCTGAAATTACCTATAGGTGGAAGAGGGCGCGTTATCGATGTGAAATGGATCCAAAGGGACCCGCTCGACATAATGGTTCGTGTATATATTTTACAGAAACGTGAAATCAAAGTTGGGGATAAAGTAGCCGGAAGACATGGGAATAAAGGGATCATTTCCAAAATTTTGCCTAGGCAAGATATGCCCTATTTGCAAGATGGAACACCCGTTGATATGGTCTTCAATCCCTTAGGAGTACCCTCCCGAATGAATGTGGGACAAATATTTGAAAGCTCGCTCGGATTAGCGGGGGATCTGCTAAAGAAACATTATAGAATAGCACCCTTTGATGAGAGATATGAGCAAGAGGCTTCAAGAAAACTTGTGTTTTCAGAATTATATGAAGCCAGTAAAGAAACAAAAAATCCATGGGTATTTGAACCCGAGTACCCGGGAAAAAGCAGAATATTTGATGGAAGAACAGGCGACCCCTTTGAGCAACCTGTTCTAATAGGGAAGTCCTATATCTTAAAATTAATTCATCAAGTTGATGAGAAAATTCATGGGCGTTCTACTGGGCCCTACTCACTTGTTACACAACAACCGGTTAGAGGAAGAGCCAAGCAAGGGGGACAACGAGTAGGAGAAATGGAAGTTTGGGCTTTAGAAGGATTTGGTGTTGCTCATATTTTACAAGAGATACTTACTTATAAATCTGACCATCTTATAGCTCGCCAAGAAATACTTAATGCTACGATCTGGGGAAAAAGAATACCTAATCATGAGGATCCTCCAGAATCTTTTCGAGTGCTCGTTCGAGAACTACGATCTTTGGCTCTAGAACTGAATCATTTCCTTGTATCTGAAAAGAACTTCCAGGTTAATAGGGAGGAAGTTTGATCGGAATAAATATAAATTCTTTTCTTATTTCTATTTTATGATTGACCAATATAAACATCAACAACTTCAAATTGGACTCGTTTCCCCTCAACAAATAAAGGCTTGGGCTAACAAAAACCTACCTAATGGAGAAGTCGTTGGCGAAGTCACAAGGCCCTCTACTTTTCATTATAAAACCGATAAACCAGAAAAAGATGGATTGTTTTGCGAAAGAATCTTTGGACCCATAAAAAGCGGGATTTGCGCTTGTGGCAATTCTCGAGCGAGCGGAGCTGAAAACGAAGACGAAAGATTTTGCCAAAAATGCGGGGTCGAATTTGTGGATTCTCGGATACGAAGATATCAAATGGGATACATCAAACTCGCATGTCCCGTGACTCATGTGTGGTATTTGAAAGGTCTTCCTAGTTATATCGCGAATCTTTTAGATAAACCTCTTAAGAAGTTGGAGGGCCTAGTATACGGCGATTTCTCTTTTGCTAGGCCCAGCACTAAAAAACCCACTTTTTTACGATTACGAGGTTTATTCGAAGAGGAAATTGCATCCTGTAACCACAGCATTTCTCCCTTTTTTTCTACCCCAGGCTTTGCAACATTTCGAAATCGGGAAATTGCGACAGGAGCAGGTGCTATTAGAGAACAATTAGCAGATTTGGATTTGCGAATTATTATAGAGAATTCTTTGGTCGAATGGAAGGAATTAGAAGACGAGGGGTATAGTGGAGATGAGTGGGAAGATAGAAAAAGACGAATAAGAAAAGTTTTTTTGATTAGACGCATGCAATTGGCGAAACATTTTATTCAAACAAATGTAGAACCAGAATGGATGGTTTTGTGCTTATTACCGGTTCTTCCTCCCGAATTGAGACCTATTGTTTATAGGTCTGGAGATAAAGTAGTGACTTCAGACATTAATGAACTTTATAAGAGAGTTATCCGTCGGAACAACAATCTTGCCTATCTATTAAAAAGAAGTGAATTAGCGCCAGCAGATTTAGTAATGTGCCAGGAAAAATTGGTACAAGAAGCCGTGGATACACTTCTTGATAGTGGGTCCCGCGGGCAACCGACGAGGGATGGTCACAATAAAGTATACAAATCACTTTCAGATGTAATTGAAGGTAAAGAGGGAAGGTTTCGCGAGACTCTGCTTGGGAAACGGGTCGATTACTCGGGGCGTTCTGTCATTGTTGTGGGTCCTTCGCTTTCATTACATCAATGTGGATTACCTCTAGAGATAGCAATAAAGCTTTTTCAGCTATTTGTAATTCGCGATTTAATCACGAAACGCGCCACTTCTAATGTAAGGATTGCTAAAAGGAAAATTTGGGAAAAAGAACCCATTGTATGGGAAATACTTCAAGAAGTTATGCGGGGACATCCTGTACTGTTAAATAGAGCACCTACCCTGCATAGATTAGGCATACAGGCCTTTCAACCCACTTTAGTAGAGGGGCGTACTATTTCTTTACACCCATTAGTGTGTAAGGGTTTCAATGCGGACTTTGATGGAGATCAAATGGCTGTTCATCTACCTTTATCCTTGGAAGCTCAGGCAGAAGCCCGTTTACTTATGTTTTCTCATATGAATCTCTTATCTCCCGCTATTGGGGATCCTATTTGCGTACCAACCCAAGACATGCTTATCGGGCTTTATGTATTAACGATTGGAAAGCGTCGAGGTATTTGTGCAAATAGATATAATAGTTGCAGAAACTACCCAAATCTAAAAGTAAATTACAATAATAATAATAATTTTAAATATAGGAAAGATAAAGAACCCCATTTTTCTAGTTCTTATGATGCACTGGGAGCTTATAGACAAAAACTAATCAGTTTAGATAGTCCCTTGTGGCTACGATGGAACCTGGATCAACGCGTCATTGGGTCAAGAGAAGTTCCGATTGAAGTTCAATATGAATCTTTGGGGACTTATCATGAGATTTATGCCCACTATCTAATAATGGGAAATAGAAAAAAAGAAATTCGTTCGATATACATTCGAACCACTCTTGGTCATATTTCTTTTTATAGAGAAATAGAGGAAGCCATACAAGGATTTAGTCAGGCCTATTCATACACTACCTAAACAAGAAAGTTAGATTCGGCGATGCCCCTCCCCTTTCGGGGGGCATTCCGATTTCCCTAGTATCATCATTATTTGCCACGCGAATCCAGATTGAGATTGAGGCAATTAAGTTAATTAAATTTTCGAATCACTGACTCAGGCCCATTGTCGAATCCTACTCAGCAATTGTCGAATCCTACTCAGCCGAAAAGGGGGTACTTATGTATGGCGGAACGGGCCAATCTGGTCTTTCATAATAAAGAGATAGACGGAACTGGTATGAAACGACTTATTAGCAGATTAATAGATCATTTTGGAATGGGATATACATCCCATATACTGGATCAACTAAAGACTCTGGGCTTCCATCAAGCCACTACTACATCGATTTCGTTAGGAATCGAGGATCTTTTAACAATACCCTCTAAGGGATGGTTAGTCCAAGACGCGGAACAACAGAGTTTTCTTTTGGAGAAACACTATTATTATGGGGCTGTACACGCGGTAGAAAAATTACGCCAATCTGTTGAGATATGGTATGCGACAAGTGAATATTTGAAACAAGAAATGAATTCAAATTTTCGGATAACGGATCCTTCTAATCCAGTCTATCTAATGTCTTTTTCAGGAGCCAGAGGAAATGCATCTCAAGTACACCAATTAGTAGGTATGAGAGGATTAATGTCGGACCCTCAAGGACAAATGATTGATTTACCTATTCAAAGCAATTTACGCGAGGGACTTTCTTTGACAGAATATATAATTTCCTGCTATGGAGCCCGCAAAGGGGTTGTAGATACTGCTGTGCGAACAGCAGATGCTGGATATCTTACACGTAGACTTGTTGAAGTAGTTCAACATATTATTGTGCGTAGAAGAGATTGTGGTACTATCCGAGGTATTTCTGTAAGTCCTCAAAATGGGATGACGGAAAAACTTTTTGTCCAAACACTAATTGGTCGTGTATTAGCAGACGATATATATATCGGTTCACGATGCATTGCCGCGCGAAATCAAGATATTGGAATTGGATTAGTCAATCGATTCATAACTGCCTTTCGAGCACAACCATTTCGAGCACAACCAATATATATTAGAACCCCCTTTACTTGCCGAAGCACTTCTTGGATCTGTCAATTATGCTATGGCCGGAGTCCTACTCATAGTGATCTGGTCGAATTGGGAGAAGCCGTAGGTATTATTGCAGGTCAATCAATTGGGGAGCCAGGGACTCAACTAACATTAAGAACTTTTCATACTGGCGGAGTATTCACAGGGGGTACTGCCGACCTTGTACGATCCCCTTCGAATGGAAAAATAAAATTCAATGAGAATTTGGTTCACCCCACACGTACCCGTCATGGGCAGCCTGCTTTTCTATGTTATATAGACTTGCATGTAACTATTCAGAGTCAAGATATTCTATATAGTGTGAATATTCCCTCAAAAAGCTTGATTCTAGTGCAAAATGATCAATATGTAAAATCCGAACAAGTAATTGCGGAGATTCGTGCCGGAACGTCCACTTTACATTTTAAAGAAAGGGTACAAAAGCATATTTATTCTGAATCAGACGGCGAAATGCACTGGAGTACTGATGTTTACCATGCGCCCGAATATCAATATGGTAATCTTCGCCGATTACCAAAAACAAGCCATTTATGGATATTGTCAGTAAGTATGTGCAGATCCAGTATAGCGTCTTTTTCACTCCACAAGGATCAAGATCAAATGAATACTTATGGTAAAAAAGATAGGGAAATTCTTGATTATTCAACGTCGGATCGAATCATGTCCAATGGCCATTGGAATTTTATCTATCCTTCTATTTTTCAAGATAATTCAGATTTGTTGGCGAAAAAGCGAAGAAATAGGTTCGTCATTCCATTACAATATCATCAAGAACAAGAGAAAGAACTAATATCCTGTTTTGGGATTTCGATTGAAATCCCCCTTATGGGTGTTTTACGTAGAAATACTATTTTTGCTTATTTTGACGATCCCCGATACAGAAAAGATAAAAAGGGTTCAGGAATTGTTAAATTTAGATATAGGACCCTAGAAGAAGAATATAGGACTCGAGCGGAAGACTCAGAAGAGGAATATGAGACCCTAGAAGACGAATACAGGACCCGAGAGGACGAATATGAATATGAAACCCTAGAAGAATCTAAATATGGAATCCTAGAAGACGAATACGAATATGAAACCCTAGAAGACGAATATGGGAGCCCAGAAAACGAATATGGGAACCCAGAGAACGAATATAGGACTTTAGAGAAAGACTCAGAAGAGGAATATGGGAGCCCAGAGAGCAAATATAGGACCCAAGAGGACGAATATGGAACTCTAGAGGAAGACTCAGAAGACGAATATGGCAGCCCCGGGGAAAGCGCAGAGGAAAAATATGGTACTTTAGAGGAAGACTCAGAAGAAGATTCAGAGGACGAATACGAGAGCCCAGAGGAAGATTCCATCTTAAAAAAAGAGGGTTTGATTGAGCATCGAGGAACAAAAGAATTTAGTCTAAAATACCAAAAAGAAGTAGATCGGTTTTTTTTTCATTCTTCAAGAACTTCATATCTTGCCGAGATCTTCATCCCTAAAGATACTTGACAATAGTATTATTGGAGTGAATACACAACTCACAAAAAATACAAGAAGTCGACTAGGCGGACTGGTCCGAGTGAAGAGAAAAAAAAGCCATACGGAACTCAAAATATTTTCCGGAGATATTCATTTTCCTGAAGAGGCGGATAAGATATTAGGTGGCTGTTTGATACCGCCAGAAAGACAAAAAAAAGATTCTAAGGAATCAAAAAAAAGGAAAAATTGGGTCTATGTTCAACGGAAAAAAATTCTCAAGAGCAAGGAAAAGTATTTTGTTTCCGTTCGCCCTACAGTGGCATATGAAATGGACGAAGGAAGAAATTTAGCAACACTTTTCCCGCAGGATCTCTTGCAAGAAGAAAATAATCTCCAAATTCGACTTGTCAATTTTATTTCTCATGAAAATAGCAAGTTAACTCAAAGAATTTATCACACAAATAGTCAATTTGTTAGAACTTGCTTAGTAGTGAATTGGGAACAAGAAGAAAAAGAAAAGGCTGGTGCTTCCCTTGTTGAGGTAAGAGCAAATGATCTTATTCGCGATTTCCTAAGAATTGAGTTAGTCAAGTCCACTATTTCGTATACACGAAAAAGGTATGGTAGGACAAGTGCAGGACCGATTCCCCATAATAGGTTAGATCGCGCCAATATCAATTCTTTTTATTCCAAGGCGAAGATTGAATCACTTAGCCAACATCCAGAAGCTATTGGCACTTTGTTGAATCGAAATAAAGAATACCACTCTTTGATGATTTTGTCGGCATCCAACTGTTCTCGAATTGGTTTATTCAAGAATTCAAAACATCCCAATGCGATAAAAGAATGGAATCCTAGAATTCCTATTCGAGAAATTTTTGGGCCCTTAGGCGCTATTGTAGCTAGTATATCGCATTTTTCTTCATCTTACTATTTACTAACGCATAATAAAATCCTGTTAAAAAAATATTTGTTCGTTGACAATTTAAAACAAACCTTCCAAGTACTTCAAGAACTTAAATACTCTTTAATAGATGAAAATAAAAGGATTTCTAATTTCGATAGTAACATAATGTTGGATCCATTCCTTTTGAATTGTCACTTTGTCCATCATGATTCTTGGGAAGAGACATTGGCAATAATTCACCTTGGACAATTTATTTGTGAAAATGTATGTCTATTTAAATCGCACATAAAAAAATCCGGTCAAATTTTCATTGTAAATATGAATTCCTTTGTTATAAGAGCAGCTAAACCTTATTTGGCCACTACAGGAGCAACTGTTAATGGTCATTATGGAGAAATCCTTTACAAGGGAGATAGGTTAGTTACGTTTATATATGAAAAATCGAGATCTAGTGACATAACGCAAGGTCTTCCAAAAGTGGAACAAATCTTTGAAGCGCGTTCAATTGATTCATTATCCCCGAATCTCGAAAGGAGAATTGAGGATTGGAATGAGCGTATACCAAGAATTCTTGGGGTCCCTTGGGGATTCTTGATTGGAGCTGAGCTAACCATAGCCCAAAGTCGTATCTCTTTGGTTAATAAAATCCAAAAGGTTTATCGATCCCAAGGGGTACAGATCCATAATAGACATATAGAGATTATTATACGCCAAGTAACATCAAAAGTGCGGGTTTCCGAAGATGGAATGTCTAATGTTTTTTCGCCTGGGGAATTAATCGGACTATTGCGAGCGGAACGAGCAGGACGAGCTTTGGATGAATCGATCTATTATCGGGCAATCTTATTGGGAATAACAAGGGCTTCCCTGAATACCCAAAGTTTCATATCTGAAGCAAGTTTTCAAGAAACAGCTCGAGTTTTAGCAAAAGCTGCCCTACGAGGTCGCATTGATTGGTTGAAAGGCTTGAAAGAAAACGTAGTTCTGGGGGGGATTATACCTGTTGGTACCGGATTCCAAAAATTTGTGCATCGTTCCCCACAAGACAAGAACCTTTATTTCGAAATAAAAAAAAAAAATCTATTCGCGTCGGAAATGAGAGATTTTTTGTTTCTCCATACAGAATTAGTTTCTTCAGATTCTGACGTAACAAACAATTTTTATGAGACATAAGAACCCCCATAAAAATATTTTTTACTTTACTAGACTTTTGAACTTAGAACACTAACAGGTCAAATTTTAGATTTTTAAGATTTTTATTTTAATAAGTAAAACAAGTCAGTTAATTCATTAAGGTGGTTATGTTTATACCATGTATCAATGGCCAACTCTTATCTTAGTACAAGGTTCTCTCGGAACAATTATTATTTATTTCAAGCTATTTCGGATCTTTCTTAATCTTCAAAAAGAACTAAATTCCGTAATGGAATGGTAGGATTAAAAAAAAGGAAGTGTGGAAAAAATGACAAGAAGATATTGGAACATTAATTTGAAAGAGATGATAGAAGCAGGAGTTCATTTTGGTCATGGTATTAAGAAATGGAATCCTAAAATGGCCCCTTACATTTCGGCAAAGCGTAAAGGTACTCATATTATAAATCTCGCTAGAACGGCTCGTTTTTTATCAGAAGCTTGTGATTTAGTTTTTGATGCAGCAAGTCAGGGAAAAAGTTTCTTAATTGTTGGTACCAAAAAAAGAGCAACAGATTTAGTAGCATCAGCTGCAATAAGGGCTCGTTGTCATTATGTTAATAAAAAGTGGTTCAGTGGTATGTTAACGAATTGGTCGATTACGAAAACTAGACTTTCTCAATTTAGAGACTTAAGAGCAGAAGAAAAAATGGGAAAATTCCACCATCTCCCAAAAAGAGATGTGGCAATCTTGAAGAGAAAATTATCTACTTTGCAAAGGTATCTCGGCGGGATCAAATATATGACGAGATTGCCAGACATTGTGATCGTCCTTGATCAGCAAAAAGAGTATATAGCTCTTCGGGAATGTGCCATTTTGGGGATTCCTACTATTTCTTTAGTCGATACAAATTGTGACCCGGATCTCGCGAATATATCGATTCCAGCCAACGATGACACTATGACTTCAATTCGATTGATTCTTAACAAATTAGTATTTTCAATTTGTGAGGGCCGTTCTCTCTATATAAGAAATCGTTGATTAAGAATATATAGTGAATTCTTGGGCAACTGCGTAAATTTATGGAATCACTTACTTTACTATATCTTTTTTTTTGCATAGAATTTTTTTTGCATAGAAAAAAGAAGGGGAATATTGATATATATTAGAGGGTATTGATATATATTATGATCTGATGTGCTTTCTTGGTATCCTAAATATAAGATTAATACTTCAAGTTGCTGAGTTGAGAAAGAGATGGTTGAATCAAAAGAATTCCTTTTTTGAAGTTCAATTTTTATCAGAGGACAATATGAATATTATACCTTGTTCCATTAAAACACTCAAGGGGTTATACGATATATCGGGTGTAGAAGTAGGCCAACACTTCTATTGGCAAATAGGAGGTTTCCAAATTCATGCCCAAGTACTCATCACTTCTTGGGTCGTAATTACTATCTTGCTAGGTTCAGTTGTCATAGCTGTTCGGAATCCACAAACCATCCCGACCGACGGTCAGAATTTTTTTGAATATGTCCTTGAGTTTATTCGAGACTTGAGCAAAACTCAGATTGGAGAAGAATATGGTCCCTGGGTTCCCTTTATTGGAACTATGTTCCTTTTTATTTTTGTTTCGAATTGGTCGGGTGCTCTTTTACCTTGGAAAATTATAGAGTTACCCCATGGGGAATTAGCAGCGCCCACGAATGATATAAATACTACTGTTGCTTTAGCTTTACTCACGTCAGCGGCATATTTTTATGCTGGTCTTAGCAAAAAAGGATTGAGCTATTTCGAGAAATATATTAAACCAACTCCAATCCTTTTACCAATTAACATCCTAGAAGATTTCACAAAACCATTATCGCTTAGCTTTCGACTTTTCGGGAATATATTGGCGGATGAATTAGTCGTTGTTGTTCTTGTTTCTTTAGTCCCCTTAGTAATCCCTATACCGGTCATGTTTCTTGGATTATTTACAAGCGGTATTCAAGCTCTTATTTTTGCAACATTAGCCGCAGCCTATATAGGTGAATCCATGGAGGGTCATCATTGAATTGACTCTTTTTGGAAATAGTATTTTTTTTTTTTGCAGCTTAGCTCAATTCATGCATGGTTCCAGATAATCTGCTTGGTTGCAAAAAAATAGTTAGAAATGCGTATGAATATATAGCCTAGAGTTGTAGGAGAGAGAATAGAATAGACTATATTATGGAATTTTCAAAGTATATATGCATTAAGGAGGGTGGAGTCAGGCTAGATCTATACTATAATATCCTTAATGTCTATAAGTGGAGTCCTCTTTTATGCAGGTTTCCACTTTAAGCAATGATTTTAGAATCCGATTCAATAGAAAATGAGAAAATATGCAAACAAAATAGAAGAAACAAATGTATATATATAGGATATTATATTATATATTCCTAGGTTAGATTCATTATCTAATCCGATATATGGATATGGAATTCCCTTCTATGTAGTTCGGACAATTCACATTATCATTTCAATTTGATTTCAATTTGTACTTTTTAGTTACTTTACTTCTCCCCAATAGAGCTTAGAAGTAAGAATTTATTGGTTGATTGTATCCTTAACCATTTCTTTTTTTTGACACGAGGAACTACTCACCATGAATCCACTAATTGCTGCTGCTTCTGTTATTGCTGCTGGATTGGCCGTAGGGCTTGCTTCTATTGGACCTGGAGTTGGTCAAGGTACTGCTGCAGGACAAGCTGTAGAAGGTATTGCGAGACAGCCAGAAGCAGAAGGTAAAATACGAGGTACTTTATTGCTTAGTCTAGCTTTTATGGAAGCTTTAACAATTTATGGACTAGTTGTGGCACTAGCGCTTTTATTTGCGAACCCTTTTGTTTAATCTTAAAAAAAAAATTCTTTCGATTTCGATTAGATACTTTTTTCTTTTTTTAGTAAATTGGTATTTGCTTCCACAATTCCAATTATATCAATACTTTATTTAATTTACTCCTATTTATTACTCCTGGAATTATCTATTTATCGGGACAGATAATACCCCATTCTAGGAAGGGCTGAGTTGAGTATTATTAATTTAGAAGATATGCTCACCTTCTTATTTCCCGTCCTTAGTTTAGGAAAGTGGAAAGTTTTTTCCTTTTATTTTAGGAATTTTGGGAACAGAACATTTCAACAAAGGAAGTCTTTCACCGGTCAAACAAGACGTAAGACTTAATCTAAAAGAAATTACTAGATTGAATCTATTTGCATTAAAAAAACCGATCAAAAAAGGGCGAGCGAAGTAAGTGATCGAAAAACTTTGTTCTTTGTTCGTCCTATCTATAAGAGGAGAGCATATGAAAAATGTAACCCATTCTTTCGTTTTTTTAGCTCACTGGCCATCCGCTGGCAGTTTCGGGCTTAATACCGATATTTTAGCAACAAATCTAATAAATCTAACTGTAGTGGTTGGTGTTTTGATTTTTTTTGGAAAGGGAGTGTGTGCGAGTTGTCTATTTCAAGAATAGATTGGATCTATCCGGCTGCACTTTATAATATTTTTTAGTATTTTTCGGATAAATAAGAAAAGGGTGCACGATCTCGACGAATTACTTCTGAATAAATTCAGAAATCATATGGAAGAACCATAGCATTTCGCGACTCATTGGTAAATCAACTTTGATTCTCTATAAACCAAGAATGTGAGACCATTAACACGGTTAAAGCTAAACTGCTTGAAGTCCAGGCAAAAAGAGGTACTCTTTCTACAACTATATTAGTATTAGTACCAATTTAAACGGGAAATAGCTAATGTAAAATTTATCTGATATAGAACACTCATATCGATAAAATGGTTTGAACTATTTACTAGAAAAAAAAGGGGGCACCCTGCCCTTTTTTAACCAATGCCGAATCGACGACCTATGTATAAAAAAGAGAAATTTTTTGGATTTGAAGAAAAAAAAAATAAAAAAGAATTCTATTAATTTTCATTTTCCATTTATTTAGTTAGTTTTTCTTAATGAAATTGAAATTATTAACTAGAGGGCAAATAAAAATAAAGAAACAACTTTGCTGACCATGATATATTTTTATCTAGGCGGAAGAGTCCTCTTAATATTTATCTAGTCTTATATAGGTTTCGGTATATTGAAATATAAACATAAAAAAGAAGATAGAGGATAGGCTCATTACTTAAAAAAAAGATATGGAAATAGCTATAGAAAAAAAAAAAGGAGCGTGAGAGCCAAATGAATCGAAAGATTCATGTTTGGTTCGGGAAGAGATCATAAAAGTTGTAAACTTACAAAATAATCTACTTTCATTAAAAGATTTATTAGATAATCGAAAACAGAGGATCTTGAGTACTATTCGAAATTCAGAAGAATTGCGTAGAGGGACCATTGAGCAACTCGAAAAAGCTCGGATTCGATTACAGAAAGTCGAACTAGAAGCGGATGAGTATCGAATGAATGGATACTCTGAGATAGAACGAGAAAAAGCAAATTTGATTAATGCTACTTCTATTAGTTTGGAACAATTGGAAAAGTCTAAAAACGAAACCCTTTATTTTGAAAAACAAAGGGCAATGAATCAGGTCCGACAGCGGGTTTTCCAACAGGCCGTACAAGGAGCTCTAGGAACTCTGAATAGTTGTTTGAATACCGAGTTACATTTCCGTACGATTCGTGCTAATATTGGCATTCTCGGGTCCCTGGAATGGAAGAAATAATTAAATTAATTAGGCCTTGAACTTCTACTTTCGTTTAGAATTTAGGCATTATTTTTCCCCTTGCTTCCGAAAAAAGAGTCAAGAAACACTAATGGCAACCCTTCGAGTCGACGAAATTCATAAAATTCTCCGCGAACGTATTGAACAATATAATAGGAAAGTAGGGATTGAGAATATAGGTCGCGTAGTTCAAGTGGGGGATGGGATTGCTCGTATTATAGGTCTTGGTGAAATAATGTCAGGTGAATTAGTCGAATTTGCAGAAGGTACTAGGGGTATTGCTCTGAATTTGGAATCCAAAAATGTTGGGATTGTATTAATGGGCGATGGGTTGATGATACAAGAGGGAAGTTTTGTAAAAGCAACAGGAAGAATTGCTCAGATACCCGTGAGTGAGGCTTACTTGGGTCGTGTTGTAAATGCTCTGGCTAAACCTATTGATGGGAAAGGCGAAATTATAGCTTCCGAATCTCGCTTAATTGAATCTCCTGCTCCAAGTATAATTTCCAGGCGTTCCGTATACGAACCTCTTCAAACAGGGCTTATTGCTATCGATTCGATGATCCCTATAGGGCGCGGTCAGCGAGAGTTAATTATTGGGGACAGACAGACTGGCAAAACAGCAGTAGCCACAGATACAATTCTCAATCAAAAAGGGCAAGGTGTAATATGTGTTTATGTAGCTATCGGTCAAAGAGCATCCTCCGTAGCTCAAGTAGTAACTACTTTCCATGAGGAGGGGGCCATGGAATACACTATTGTAGTAGCTGAAATGGCGGATTCACCTGCTACATTACAATACCTCGCTCCTTATACGGGAGCAGCCCTGGCTGAGTATTTTATGTACCGCGAACGGCATACTTTAATAATTTATGATGATCTCTCCAAACAGGCACAAGCTTATCGCCAAATGTCCCTTCTATTAAGAAGACCTCCCGGACGTGAGGCTTATCCAGGGGATGTTTTTTATTTGCATTCACGCCTTTTAGAAAGAGCCGCTAAATTAAATTCTCTTTTAGGCGAAGGAAGTATGACCGCTTTACCAATAGTTGAGACTCAATCTGGAGACGTTTCCGCCTATATTCCTACTAATGTAATCTCCATTACAGATGGACAAATATTCTTATCTGCGGATCTATTCAATGCCGGAATTCGACCCGCTATTAATGTGGGTATTTCTGTTTCCAGAGTAGGATCCGCGGCTCAAATTAAAGCCATGAAACAAGTAGCTGGCAAATCAAAATTGGAACTAGCGCAATTCGCAGAGTTACAAGCCTTTGCACAATTCGCCTCTGCTCTCGATAAAACAAGTCAGAATCAATTGGCAAGGGGTCGACGATTAAGGGAATTGCTTAAACAATCCCAGGCAAATCCTCTCCCAGTGGAAGAGCAGATAGCTACTATTTATACCGGAACAAGAGGATATCTTGATTCGTTAGAAATTGAACAGGTAAATAAATTTCTGGATGAGTTACGTAAACATCTAAAAGATACTAAACCTCAATTCCAAGAAATTATATCTTCTAGCAAGACATTCACCGAGCAAGCGGAAATCCTTTTGAAGGAAGCTATTCAGGAACAGCTGGAACGGTTTTCTCTTCAGTAACAAATAAATTTTGCATGTCTACTCTTGTTAGTAGAATAGGAATCGTTGAGAAAGCTTTTTCATTTGAATCATGCAAAAAAGTTTTCTTTGTTTTTAGTTTAGTATAGTTATTTAAAGAATAGATAGAAATAAGATTGCGTCCAATAGGATTTGAACCTATACCAAAGGTTTAGAAGACCTCTGTCCTATCCATTAGACAATGGACGCTTTTCTTTCATATTTTATTCTTTCTTTTATTTTTTTGCTTCTTCCGAGAAAAAACTGTTAGACCAAAACTCTTTTAGGAAATCAAAAAATCCAGATACAAATGCATGATGTATATATTATATCATGCATATATCATAAAGAAGGAGTATGGAGGCGGTAGTGGGAATCGAACCCGCAACCCCAAGGTTATGAGCCTTATGAGCTACCAAACTGCTCTATACTCTTAAACTAAAGAGGGGGTAACTAGTGGATAAAAGAGGGTTGGATACGCCCCTCTACCAATATCTATACAAATAGAATAGTCCATTTATACAGAATGGTAAAGAGGGCTCCTCTATGATTATCAATTCCAGAAATCCATACAAATACGAAAGGGTATTTTATCCTTACCAACTGGATCTTGTTGCACCCGGTAACAAACATTCATAAACCATTTCTCGAAGTACGTGTCCGGATAGCCCAAAATGTCGATAGTTAGCTCTAGGTCTTCCGGTCAAAAAACAACGTCGATGAAGGCGTGTAGGTGCACTATTACGCGGTAGGGATTGCAATTTTTCTCGCATTTTCGTTTTTTCACTCAAACTCAAGGGAGAAACTTTGCTTCTTATCTTTTTTTTTAAAGATTGACGAATCAAATGATATTTCTGTTCTAATTTCTGCCGCTTCTTCTCCCTCTGAATCAAACTTTTTTTTGCCATAATGTGTCGTTGCTATTATTACCAAGTATACGGTTCTAATCCTAGATGGAAAAATAAATAGAAAAAGAAATCTAAAAAGGCAGATCCTCCCTCTCTATCAAGAGTAATGAACTAGGTGCTGATACAGTACAAAAAAACAAACTAAATTAACCAAACTTGCCTGATGTTGAGGCAATCAAGAAAGCTGCATAAGTGAATATATAACCCACGGAAAAGTGAGCTAATCCAACCAATCTTGCTTGCACAATGGAAAGAGCCACGGGCTTATCTCTCCAGCGAATTAAATTAGCTAAAGGTGTGCGTTCATGAGCCCATGCTAAAGTCTCAATTAATTCCTGCCAATACCCCCGCCAGGAAATTAAGAACATAAATCCAGTAGCCCAAACAAGATGTCCAAATAAGAACATCCACGCCCATACCGATAAACTATTCATCCCAAAAGGATTATATCCATTGATAAGTTGTGAAGAGTTTAACCATAGGTAATCTCTTAACCATCCCATCAAATAAGTGGAGGATTCATTAAATTGTGAAACGTTGCCCTGCCATAATGTGATATGTTTCCAATGCCAATAAAAAGTAACCCACCCAATGGTATTTAACATCCAGAAAACTGCCAAATAAAATGCGTCCCAAGCAGAAATATCACAAGTACCGCCGCGCCCTGGGCCGTCACAAGGAAAACTATATCCAAAATCCTTTTTATCTGGCATTAATTTGGAACCGCGTGCATCTAAAGCGCCCTTTACTAAAATCAATGTAGTTGTATGCAAACCTAGAGCAATAGCATGATGAACCAAGAAATCCCCAGGTCCTATTGTTAAGAAAAGCGAATTACTATTCTCATTAACAGCATTCAACCATCCGGGCAACCATAGGCTTCGACCCGCATTGAAAGCGGGGCCATTCGTTAAGATAAGAGTATATCGAACCCATATGTCGTCTTGCCATGAGCAGATTGTATCCATTGGGCAAATATAGGTTCGATCAAGATTTGCTTTTCTGGAGTACCAAAAGCAAGCATGACGTCGTTATGAACATAAAGGCCCAAGGTATGGAATCCTAGAAAGAGGCTAGCCCAACTTAAATGAGATATGATAGCTTCTTTATGGTCTAACATTCTTGCCAATACATTATCCTCATTCTGTTCCGGATTGTAATCCCTAATGAAAAAAATAGCTCCATGAGCAAAAGCCCCTGTCATGATGAACCCTGCAATATATTGGTGATGAGTATATAAAGCAGCTTGAGTAGTAAAGTCTTGTGCTATGAATGCATAAGGAGGTAAAGAGTACATATGTTGAGCTACTAAGGAAGTAATAACCCCTAAAGAAGCTAGAGCAAGACCTAACTGAAAATGAATCGAATTGTTGATTGTGTCATAAAGGCCCTTATGCCCACGCCCTAATCGACCCCCCGGAGGAGTATGCGCTTCTAAAAGATCTTTAATACTGTGCCCAATTCCGAAGTTAGTTCGATACATGTGACCGGCAATGAGAAAAATAAATGCAATAGCTAAATGATGGTGAGCCATATCGGTCAGCCACAAACTTTGTGTTTGTGGATGGAATCCCCCAAGAAGAGTTAGAATGGCAGTTCCCGCTCCTTGAGCGGTACCAAATAAATGATTACTCGAATCAGGGTTTTGGGCATAAAGATTCCATTGACCCGTCAAAAGGGGTCCCAACCCCTGGGGATAGGGTAATACATCTAAGAAATTATTCCATCGAACGTACTCCCCCCTGGATGCGGGAATAGCAACATGAACTAAATGTCCTGTCCAAGCCAAAGAACTTACCCCGAAAAGTCCTGACAAATGATGATTGAGACGAGATTCCGCGTTTTTGAACCACGAAAGGCTTGGTTTCCATTTGGGTTGTAGATGTAACCAACCCGCTATTAAGGACAGCGTAGAAAGAAATAATAGAAAAAGAGCTCCAGTATAAAGATCCTCATTGGTGCGTAATCCTATTGTATACCACCACTGATAAACTCCAGAATAAGCAATATTCACTGGACCAGCAGCACCTCCTCGAGTAAAGGCTTCCACAGCGGGTTGACCAAAATGAGGATCCCAAATCGCATGAGCAATAGGTCTTACGTGTAAAGGATCCTGTATCCATGATTCAAAATTTCCTTGCCAAGCTACATGAAACAGATTTCCGGACGTCCATAGAAAGATTATTGCTAATTGCCCAAAGTGAGAAGCAAAAATGTTCTGATAAAGACGTTCTTCAGTAATATCATCATGACTTTCGAAATCATGTGCGGTAGCAATACCAAACCAAATACGACGAGTAGTGGGGTCCTGAGCTAAGCCTTGGCTAAACCTGGGAAATCTTAATTCCATAATGCCTTTCAAATCCTCCTAGCCACTATCCTACTGCAATAATTCTCGCTAAGAAGAATGCCCATGTCGTGGCAATTCCACCCAGAAGGTAATGGGTTACTCCTACAGCGCGTCCTTGTATAATGCTCAAGGCTCTAGGCTGAGTAGCAGGAGCAACTTTTAATTTGTTATGAGCCCAAACGATAGATTCAATGAGTTCTTGCCAATAACCACGGCCGCTGAATAAAAACATTAAACTGAAGGCCCAGACAAAATGAGCACCTAAGAAAAAAAGACCATATGCAGATAATGAAGAACCATAAGACTGAATGACTTGCGATGCCTGTGCCCACAAGAAATCTCGAAGCCACCCATTAATCGTAATGGAACTCTGTGCAAAGTTTCCCCCTGTAATATGAGTTACCACCCCTTGATCACTTATAGTACCCCAAACATCCGACTGCATTTTCCAACTGAAATGGAAAATGACTACCGAAATTGCATTGTACATCCAGAATAAACCTAAGAAAACATGATCCCAGGCGGATACTTGACATGTTCCCCCTCGGCCAGGCCCATCGCAAGGAAAGCGAAAACCTAGATTTGCTTTATCGGGTATCAAACGGGAACTCCGAGCAAATAAAACACCTTTCAAAAGTATTAATACAGTCACATGTATGGTAAATGCATGAATGTGATGGACTAAAAAATCTGCGGTTCCTAATGGAATAGGTAACAAAGCCACTTTGCCACCTACTGCTACTAACTCGCCGCCTCCCCACGTTAAGCTAGTACTTGTTGTTGCACCAGGAGCTGTTACGCCAGGCGCAGTAGCATGGATATTTTGTACCCATTGAGCAAAGATAGGTTGTAATTGTATGGCAGTATCCGAAAACATATCTTGTGGACGGCCTAAAGCACTCATGGTATCATTATGAATGTACAAGCCAAAACTGTGAAAACCTAGAAATATACATACCCAGTTAAGGTGGGATATGATTGCATCGCGGTGTCTAAGGACGCGATCTAATAGATCGTTGTATCGAGTAGTTGGATCATAGTCTCTTACCATAAAAATTGCTGCATGTGCAGCAGCACCGACTATTAGAAATCCGCCAATCCACATGTGGTGTGTGAACAAGGAAAGTTGTGTACCATAGTCAGTAGCTAGGTATGGATAGGGAGGCATAGAATACATATGATGAGCTACAACAATGGTTGTAGAGCCTAGCATAGCTAGGTTAAGAGATAATTGAGCATGCCATGACGTTGTTAAGATTTCATAAAGACCCTTATGGCCTTGTCCTGTAAATGGGCCCTTGTGAGCCTCCAAAATATCTTTAAGTCCATGGCCAATACCCCAATTGGTCCTATACATATGACCTGCGATTAGGAAAAGAATAGCAATAGCTAAATGATGGTGCGCAATATCGGTCAGCCAGAGACCACCGGTTACTGGATCTAGTCCTCCGCGAAAAGTCAGAAATTCTGCGTATTTGGACCAATTTAAAGTGAAAAAAGGGGTTGCTCCTTCGGCAAAACTAGGATAAAGTTGAGCCAAAAGGTCCCGATTCAAGATAAATTCATGAGGAAGTGGTATCTCTTTAGGATCCACCCCAGCGTCAAGAAATTGGTTAATTGGTAAAGATACATGAATTTGGTGCCCCGCCCAAGAAAGAGACCCAAGTCCTAATAATCCCGCTAAGTGGTGATTCAACATGGATTCTACATCTTGGAACCAGGCCAATTTGGGAGCGGCTTTGTGATAATGGAACCAACCAGCAAAAAGCATTAACGCTGCAAAAATCAATGCACCAATTGCAGTACAATAGAGTTGTAATTCACTAGTTATTCCAGATGCTCGCCAAAGCTGAAAAAAACCAGAGGTTATTTGGATTCCTCGGAAACCCCCGCCTACATCACCATTCAATATTTCTTGCCCTACTATAGGCCAAACTACCTGAGCACTGGGTCCAATGTGAGTAGGATCACTTAGCCATGCTTCATAATTGGAAAAACGGGCGCCATGAAAGTACATGCCACTCAACCAAAGAAAGATAATGGAAAGTTGCCCGAAATGAGCACTAAAGACTTTTCGAGAAATCTCCTCCAAATCACCAGTATGACTATCGAAATCGTGAGCATCAGCATGTAGGTTCCAGATCCAAGTGGTAGTATCAGGGCCCTTAGCTAGTGTTCTTGAGAAATGGCCGGGTCTGGCCCATTCCTCAAAAGATGTTTTTACAGGATCCCTATCCACAACAATTTTTACTTCTGGTTCCGGCGAACGAATAATCATTAAGTCCTCCTCTTTCCGGACAAGACATACAAAGAGACCCGCCAACTGTCTTTTTAGTGAATCTTTGAAAGATATATATTTTGAAAGATAGATTTTGAAAGATAGATTTTGAAAGATAGATATTGTGATTAGTTCTTTTCTTTACTATCTACCATCCTTCTATTTTTTTTTTAGTTATTCACTGGAGCAATTATATATTGAAGTCAATCCGAGGCAAGTGTTCGGGTCTATTATGACATAAAGATTAGGTGCCTAACGGACATTGTTTATCTTGAAAAACAAATATTTCTCGACGTAAGAAAAAAATCTTTTTTATTTTTAATTTAAGAAACTAGTGTATTTTTTTTGAGGGCATAAGCTCCTATCTATATCTACTTTCCTTGAGCATAATATAGGGTTTTTTATTTGATTCTAAATTCCAAGATAACTCATTAGAATTATTAATAAGATGGTCCTAATATATTAGCAATATTTAGATTGCCCCCTCTTTTTATTCACTTTATTACTTCTATTCTAGACCCTATCCCTATGGTTTATTCTTATGAAATATCATATAAAATAGAAGGTATAAGAAATGGATATAATGAAATTCTTGATTCGATCTTACGACCTAATTTATTTGATTAATGGATCAACAACCAAACCACCCATTTTATGAAAAAGAAGGAGCATGGTCTTATTCAAATTCAAAGCGCTTCGTAATCTTCAACCAGTTCTGTGCTTCAATATAATTTCCCGGAGTAAGCGCTATAGCTTGTTTCCAATATTCAGCAGCTTGATCAAACCAAGCTTCCGCAATTTCCGAATCACCCTGTAGAATGGCCTGTTCTCCTCGGTCGGAATAGGAAGTTCCTTCCCTTAGAACCGTACTTGAGAGTTTCCTACCTCATACGGCTCAGAAATTGCTATCTGAATTTCCCCTATCTTAACTGAATTCGATTTATCAAAAATCGATCCAATTTGTTCTTGGGTTAAGCAGAAGAAATTAATTACCTAAGTTTCAAACCCTAATTTTTATCAATAATCAGTTTGATCTTTTTTCCCACCTTCAGAAGAATGAAGCATAGATAGATATAGAGCCTTCGTTCAAATTTTCTGAGAGGTAACTATCCCGGTTTCATATATGAAATCTCTATAGAATCCTTGAAAAAGACTTTTTTCCATAAGAAAGAAAAAAGAACTTACTATCTTTGGGATCTGATACTACACCGCTGCTTAATCCCTTAGTGGATCGGCTCTATTACATAAGCGGATTCCTAAATTTTGCCCCATATCATGGGATAAGTAAGCAGTTTTTTTTAGTTGTATCGACCCAGTCGCTCACTAATTGATCTTTACGGTGCTTTCTCTATCAATTTGAGAAACTTTATCCATAGAGTAGTAGTATAGGCCATACTTTCTTCGTTTTTTGATTCTCGTGAAGTGTCCTTCCTTCCTACAGCTGATAGGGAAAAATCGTTGTTTTTACGATCCCTATGTAGAAAGCCCTTTTTTTCTAGTATTTACTAGAAAATTTGATCCTCTCTTTTTTTTTTTTCTTTCTATAGTGGAGATAGTCGCACGTAATGACAGATCACGGCCATATTATTAAAAGCTTGCGGTAAGAAGGGGTTTCGTTCTAGTGCCCGGAAATAATATTCCAAAGCCTTTGTATGCTCTCCATTGCTTGTGTGTATAAGGCCTATGTTATAGAGTATATAACTTCGATCATAGGGATCGATTTCTAGTCGCGTAGCTTCATAATAATTTTGCAAAGCTTCCGCATAATTTCCTTCGGATTGAGCCAACATCCGTTACGGTCGTTCATTCTATTCAAAAAATCTCCGTTCCAAAACCGTACATGAGGTTTTCATCTCATACGGCTCCTCCCTTCTGTACATAATAGTACTAAGCGAAATAATCTATAGAATCAAAATAGAATTAGTCCCGTCTCATTATGAACCGAAAGGGGCTGGTATTTTTCCAAGAAATCTCTAGCCAACCTTCCCACAAGAGGTTTTTCTTAACACCAATGAATTCTATTAATGCTAGAGGAAAACGATAGCTCCAATAATTTCTTTGTTCTCAACGCCTCCTATTTAGAGGAATTAGCTACTTCAACGATCTTTGATGGTTATAGGGGTATCCAAAGTACAAACCTGATGGTTGTTTGTTATCCCAACCATTCTTCCCAGCCCTGATACCGATCAGGAAAGGGGTAATTTCTAACAAAGTTTTTCTCTTGTTGATTCCTATTTCTAGGTGTAGTGCTTTTCTCCCCTATGCTGCCTACGGATACTAATAGAGTAGGATTGGCCTGTAATCCATACCATACCATATCCTGTAGGTGTAACCTTTCGCTCAATACTCAAATCTACAATTGAAGTATCTGAAGCCGCATCAATCGAGGATACACGACGGAAGGAATTGTTAGTTCGCCTCACCTTCCCGAAGCGTGGGTTTGTTTGCTTTACAAATTTGGTTCTCTCTATGCCAACCCCCCTCTCTTTTTCGTAAGACTGAGGTATAGGTAGGGCTAAAAAAAAGCAAAAAAAAGAGTCAAATCGCACCATCTCTATAATAAGTAAATGCCTTTTTTTCTCCTGAGGTTGTCGGAATTATTCGCAATAAAATATTGGCTACAATTGAGGAGGTCTTATCAATGAAATTTCCATTTCCACGGGATCTAGGCATAATTCCCAACCCATTCTATATAGAATTGTTTTCATTCCTTCACAAAATAACATAAAAACAAACACATTCGATTCTTATAATTATAAATAGATTGATCCATATGCTCTACTCTAAATCCATATGCTTTAAATGGATAAGAGAGATATGGATTTTCCGCTCAGCTCAAATTGTATCCTTTTCCTTCTGCTTGGACACGAAGAGATATGAAATATTTGACTAAGACTGGATTTCATTCCACTTTCCTATTTCTGAACAACAACTTATGTTATCAACTATTTCGTGTTTTCAAAGTTATTAATTGTCTCATACCCTATTTTTGATTTCGATAGTATGGTGTAGCGTATCTTATGCAAACGGAATTCTAAGGTTTCTTTATTTTATTATGCAATAAGAAGAATTCTTCCATTTTCTTTTTCTTTAGTTGCGGGAAAACCCAAATTAAAACTTTTATTTTATAGCGAGCGCAATTTCTAGTAAAAAATCCTGTATCCTTCCACTTAGATCAAAAGGAATTTTTCCAATAGAACTATGGAACCCCCGAGTGGTTGCGGTTGTACCTGTACTGCAGGAATAAGAAAACTCGCTATTCACTCAGTTTATTTTCCATAATAAGTTATGTAGGAGAGATGGCCGAGCGGTTCAAGGCGTAGCATTGGAACTGCTATGTAGACTTTTGTTTACCGAGGGTTCGAATCCCTCTCTTTCCGTTTTTCTTAATTCATCAACGTTAAGGATCACAATGTATCAAATCAAATAACAATTTTTTCCAGCAATAATATAATATCTTATATTATCTTATTTTGATTTAATAGAAATTAGAAATTCTCTATAGCAAATTACTGTGGTATGTAAAATACACATAGAGGAAAAAAGAAAAAAGGATCCTAATCCTAGGGTTAATCAATTTTAGCTAGTTGATGGGAAAATACAAATTAATGGTAATGGTCTTAGGGCGATTTAGTTCGGGGAAAGGGGAAGGGGAAGAAAATTCTATGAACCTTTCCTTTTTTCGTTAAGTTCAAGTCTGACGAGAGTAATATTCTACAACTAACAACTCATTTATTTTGAGACCGACCCACTTCCTATCTAGGATTTTATTTACTAGTCCTTTATATTCCAACGTGTCAATCGCCAAATGCTTTGGCAATTTCCCCGGGTCCGATGAAGCAATATAATTTTGAACCAGACCTTTTGATCTTTGGTTATCTTTCGTAGTAATAATATCTCGGGGTTTGCAACGAAAACTTGGTATATTGACTATACGACCATTAACTAAAATATGTCTATGGTTGACTAATTGGCGGGCCCCAGGAATGGTTGAAGCCATACCCAATCGAAAAAGGATATTATCCAAACGCATTTCAAGTAATTGTAGTAAAACCTGGCCTGTTGACCTTTTTGCTTTTCCAGCGATATGTACATATCTAAGTAATTGTCGTTCTGTCAGACCATAATGAAAACGCAATTTCTGTTTTTCTTGAAGACGAATACGATATTGCTCCTTTTTCCCAGAATTGAATTTTTTTTTAAGATTACTTCCGGATTTAGGTGTTTTTCTAGTGAGTCCTGGTAAAGCTCCCAGACGGCGTATTTTTTTTAAACGAGGTCCTCGATAACGGGACATGAAGACTCCTTTTTTTATTTTATTGAAATTTCATTTTACACAATTAATTTCATTGTATTTACATTACAGAATACATCGAAATTAAAACTGAATTAAACTACAGGATAAACAGAGTAAAATCAACTAAAGTACCCCAAAAAATGGAATTTCATCAAAATCTTTTTTTTTTGTATATATATTATTTATTTTATTGTTTTGTATCTAGCAAAATTGTAAGGTAAAAAACATAAAAGATCCTGGATTCTCCATTTAATTCGGAAAAAAAGAGATTCTTGTTCGTAGAACATCGATAGAGAAAAAAAAGCCGACTATCGGATTTGAACCGATGACCCTCGCATTACAAATGCGATGCTCTAACCTCTGAGCTAAGTGGGCTTACATAACGGAAATAGTGTAACAAATAGAAATAGGTATAGTATAGGAAATCCGTAAAATCTCAGATATTAGTTATTAATCTTAGCTATTAACTAGTTCTAAATTTGAAGTTATACTTATAAAAATAAAAAAATACTAAAACTTCTTAAAGATAAAGTTAGCTTGATATGCTTAACTATAGGATATTAAAAAATAAAATTATAGAATTTATTGGTATTTTCATTCGATCATTATAGACTTTATTATTTGTTAATAATTTGAGGATTAATATTTCACTAAGGGGAACATAGAGTCAGAGTAAATAAAATTGCTAATTCTGATTAGAAAAAAAGAATAAATATCAAGCGTTATAGTATAATTTTGAATACTATAAAAAAGTAAGACGGGAGGTGGGGGAGATAAAAACTTTTGGATATATTGATTCGGATTGAATTGCAAATACATCAAGGATAGAATCAATTCAATTCTGAATTGCAATAAGCAAGCGAGGTCTCTCAAATAGAGTCGAACTGAACTGCTAGACTACGTTGAGTGATGAACTCAATGATTCAAAAAAAAAACTAAGAGATGGATGAAATTACACAAGGAATCCTGGTCTCAAAGAAGAGGGAAATGGGGATATGGCGAAATCGGTAGACGCTACGGACTTGATTGTATTGAGCCTTGGTATGGAAACCTGCTAAGTGGTAACTTCCAAATTCAGAGAAACCCTGGAATTAAAAAAGGGCAATCCTGAGCCAAATCCGTGTTTTGAGAAAACAAGGGGTTCTCGAACTAGAATACAAAGGAAAAGGATAGGTGCAGAGACTCAATGGAAGCTGTTCTAACGAATCGAGTTAATTACGTTGTGTTGTTAGTGGAATTCCTTCTAGTTCTAAATTAGAGAAAGAGGGGTTTTATACCTTATACATTTAATAAACACGTATAGATACTGACATAGCAAACGATTAATCACAGAACTCATATTATATTCTAATTATAATATAGGTTCTTTATCTTTTTTAAAAATGAAATTAGAAATGATAATGATTATGAAATAAAAAACTCATATCATAATTTTTTTTTTTCATTATTGTGAATCCACTCCAATCGAATATTGAATAATCAAATTCTTCAATTAAAATTCAAAGTTTTCGAGATCTTTAAAAAAGTGGATTAATCGGACGAGGACAAAGAGAGAGTCCCATTCTACATGTCAATACTGACAACAATGAAATTTCTAGTAAAAGGAAAATCCGTCGACTTTATAAGTTGTGAGGGTTCAAGTCCCTCTATCCCCAAATCCTCTTTTATTCCCTAACTATACTATATTATTATTATTTATCCTCTTTTTTTTTTTCTTTTTATCAATGCACTTTTTTTTCTTTTTATCAATGCAATGGGTTTAAGATTCATTAGCTTTCTCATTCTACTCTTTCACAAAGGAATGCGAAGAGAACTCAATGGATCTTATCCTATTCATTGAATAGATTTCTTTTTTATTAGAGTATCGGCAAGAAATCTTGGTTATTCACTCTATTTTTAAGTTTTATTTAAGTAAACCATGCACAATGCATAGGACTACCCCCCCCATTTTCAAATTTAAAATTTGAAATACTTTAATTAATTTTTAGTCCTTTTAATTGACATAGATACAAATACTCTACTAGGATGATGCACAAGAAAAGGTCAGGATAGCTCAGTTGGTAGAGCAGAGGACTGAAAATCCTCGTGTCACCAGTTCAAATCTGGTTCCTGGCAGAGAAAAAAAAAAAAAAGATCCACCGAATAGGTATTGATCCAAATACCTCGAGATGGATTGTGATACATATTCATTAATAATATTTATTCATCTAAGTGGATAAATCTATAATATAAATATAGAGGCACTTCTTTTTCTTTTTAAAGAAGTTTTAAAATATATCTTTTCTTTATGATAAAGAAGGGGGTGAGATTCCCCTTTATTTTTTTGCGTTTCTTAATTTTGTATTCCGCTATTCCGACGAATATTTTTTTAGTCTTGCTTATCTTTATCTTATCTTATTTTCCTAGTTGTGCTAAGTAATGTGCGCGGTACAAAGTTCCTGGTAGAGAACTTCTTTGAGTCATCCTATTTTTCTGTTCATATGAAGGAAATTAATATGCGATTTTCAAAATAGGGGAATCCAAATGAAACCCTTTTTTTGCTCAGTCTATCTGGAATGCTTTTGTATAATTAGGAATTAATTATAAATAGGTATTCCGTTTCATCTAGGAAAAGAACCTAAAAATATTCCTTGACTTGAATAAAATCTGGAGTTGTGTTGTATAAGTGAGCATGAATTTCTTATCATTCAATGAGCATCTTGTATTTCATAAAAATTGGGGGTTATATAATCCTTACGTAAGGGCCAGCCTATCCAACTTTCAGGCATTAGGATACGTTTAAGGCGCGGATGATTACATAAGAGATTCCCACCATATCATAAGATTCGCGTTCTTGAAAATCGGCACTTCTCCAAATCCAGAAGACAGACGGAATTCTAGGATTATCCTTTTGGGCAAAGACTTTTATGCAGACTTCTTCTGGATTATCTATACCATATTGTATTCTCGTAAGATGATACACGCTAGCTAAAGATCCACCGGGTGCTAC